>NC_142123.1:8372500-8672500 GCF_056152115.1 Neolamprologus brichardi
ACTACACCTTAACCTTACAGGCTGTAAAATGCAGAAACTTAAATGTGATTGTGAATTAGCTATTTTAGATGTTATATTTGGATTCAGCATATTAAATTTTACAAGAAAAATTTGTGAAAAGAAGTGCTTAAATGAAGGTTAGGGCCACAAAGTTGCCACAAAGATCTACGTGAAAGTTTGATGGATTTAATAATTTATTGTTGGTTAAAGATTATTATAGTTCTTTAGTCTTTATCAATTAAAGTCATATTGTAAATCTTAATGAGATAAAGTTAAAAAAAAAAAAAGGAAGCCTTTATAGATTTGTGAATGAAGGTATTGTGGCAGACTGTAGTTTAGACTCTTTTATGGCTTTTATGATACTCTTATCTGTTGCTGTAGCCTAACCCTGGGGTAGATGCATGATCCCAACGCTGATGCCAGACACCAGATCTCCGACGGCGTTGTGTCTGACGGAGTAATGAGGGAGCCATGACAGGATGGGAATAACCTCCAGCACGAGGCTTTTTATCCTGGAACCAGAACACCTGGAGGAAAACACGCACAAGCTATCAGCTATAGAGCCTCAGATAGACACGGCTGGGTCAAACGCAGTAAGGCCAAAAAAATATTATCCTTTGACTCACCGACATTGTGACTTTACCCTCTCCGAAAGTGACAGACACTTCTTTTCTAGCCTTTGACCGAGGAGATCTAGCTGTGCTTCGTCCAGGGCGTGTGCGAGAACAAGCTGCCTGGAGCGTGGCCGGTCATTTTGCTCAACGTTGTCCATCTGAAATAACTGTGGAAGATTACTGAGAGCACAGTGAAGTTTCATTCTGCCTGTGTTTGAACACTGTGTGTTTGTTTAATGTGCCTCGCTGACCTGTTGTCATGTGTGCCAAATCTGTGAATAAAGTCACATGAAAAAAGCGAAAAGAAGCACTTCTTCAGGAAAACTTAAACAAATTAAAGCAGTGAATGAAAAAAGACTTACTTAATCTCTATCAGCAAGAAGCCGCATTATTACAAACAGATCACTTGGGTGACAGTGAGAGTCTGCATGTATTAGGGTAAAGCACACACACACACGCTTTCACACGCTTTCACACGTGAGTCACGGAAAGGGGAAAAGAGCCTTGAACTCTGGACATTACAGTTAGTTTACAGCCCCTTTCTCCTCCCATTCACCAGCTCATTCAGTACCTCTGAATGCCTCTATTATTCCAGCTCAGCTTCCACAGACTCACGTGTGTGTGCAAGTGTGTTTGTGTGTGTGTGAGAGAGAGCGAGAGAGGGAGAGAGAGAGAACAGGGTGAGAAAGGTAGGCAGGGATAAGGTGATAGAGGGTAAATGAGAATCTACAGGAGGTCTATATGTATGAAACAGAAGCCATTAAAACAGAGAAAGCTGATAAAACAGAGCAACTAGAGTGATAGTAAAGTTGTTTTTATTTCATAAATATACACACATATATATATCTAAAAGAGGAAAGTTAGTAAATTGCTGTGGAGCTGAAAACCAGAGGAATGAACTCACACCCTTAGACACCGTTAGACCCTTATTTTTTAAAAAAAATTTCAAAACATCAAACAAATAAAATCCAGCTCTCAAAAAAGCAATGAACACAGATTGAATAGAATAACATGCAGTCTTATTGTCTTATCCTATTGTGCCCCAAAAAAAAATCCCTCACCCATCACTCTTACTTTGAAAATAAAATATCACATTTTACTAATACAATAATATACTCAAGAAAGGCAGATTTGAACTATCAGTAGGAGCACGCAGCTCTGCGTCTTCAGTAGTGTATCTGTTTCAAAAGCAATAAGAGGTTTTTGACACGCTCGGCACGCCAGCGAGGAGACTGGTGCAGCGGCAGCTCGAAGAAGGAGAAAGTGAAGCTCCGAGAGAAACTGAGGTCAGTGACGGGGTGAAGCGGCGGGAGACGGGGGGCACGGGGAAGCCGACACTGAGGCAACACCCTCCGCCTCAACTGCAAATCTTTAGCTGCTCCACCTGTGCAAAAAGATGTTCTGGTTAGAGCAGGGACAGTAGTGATTACAACACAGACAGTTAAAGGACAATATTAAATATATAATATTACATATTTTATGTCACAATAATATCAACAGGAGATACGTGTTAAATGAGTCAGATTAACTGATAACTGATGCCTCTGTTCCTCTTCTTACAATGTAACTCAAAGCTAGGCTAACATGATTTTTAGCTGCATTCACTCTATTTATGTGCTTTGTATAATGTAACACGTCAAAGTCTTTTTATAAGACACACAATGTAGCACTAAAGTTATCATAGTTAATAACAAGGAAACATAATAATTAATAATAATTAATGCGTTACATGTGATAACACTGGGTGTGTAGTTACCACACAAAGATCCATTTAGCATTAATAATTAATCATGAAAAACATTTTTTTTAAATAATCTGTCTTCTGGCAACTTTTTCTTTGTATCGTAAAGCATAATTACAGTATACTAAAGTGTGTGAGTGATCTTATTTGAATTCTTTTTAAATTTTACAGGCTCCATTAAATTAACTATCAGCTATTAGGTATCAATCACTACCAAGTGTTCCTGCAGGGACCTTATGTGTGTAGCTGGACTCATTAGACTTTAAGTAATATTGTCATCTGGTTTTGTTTGGTAATGGCTGTCCCTTTTTGTAGTCGTACCTGCGCTGTTTTGCGTGACTGCCACAGGTGGAGATGGAATTTGAGAGTTAAAACTTGAGCCTGAACTGTCTTTGTCTTCTTCTTGTCTCCTGCCATGATATGGGGTAGCTGACGGTATTTGCTCGGGAACAGGAGAGGCTGGGGGTGGAGGTGGAGAGGGTCGTGGAGTAAGTATTTTGGGAATTGAGTCAAAGCAGGACTCAGATAGAGCCAGCCCTCCCCAAGGAGTCATGGTGGCGTCTGAGAGGAGGATGGAGGAGGGTCCTGGATGAGGGTGAGTGTCAGAGGAGAAAGAAGCCTTCTGCTGTCTGTTACGTTTTCTGCGACTGGACTGGTGGCGGTGCCAGAGACCTGGAGAGGAGGGGGTTGGCTTGGCTGTAAACAAAAGCAGTGGAGATGGTAAGAGAAACTTTTGCTTTGTCAATAAACTCTAATTGGAACTGATGCACTAACAAGAACTGATTTGATTTCCCTAATATAATTTTTCCATAACTTTCATTTTTTGATGAAGTCTATCCCCATGCTTATTGCTGACGTCGCCTTGATTTGTTGGAGAAAAGTATGGAAAGTCTAATCTTGAAAACGTATTTCTTAAATGCTGAAATCCTCATTGTCCAATACTTCGAATATCATGCCATAAAAATGGAAAGTGCTAAATAAAAAAAGGTGAGCAAGTGAACATTTTCACAGTGCAGGTTAAAGAGTCCCAGTAGCAAAATCCTCATTCAATCAATCATTCAATCAATCAATCTTTTTTTCTATAGCACATTGAAAAGGACAGTGTTCAACTATGTGCATTTGTTGAACAGTGTCAGAATATTGTCATGTGGTGAGCTAAAGACATGTCTATAAAGAGGTGACACAATGTGAGTTGGATTTATGTTACATGAAAACTTCTGCTTGTATGATTTCATAACTTGTATCATTTTGTTCATGGAGAGCTTGCACTGTCAAAAGGGCAACTCTGCCACAGAAATAACCACATTGCACAAAATAAAACACTCATTAATTATAATAGCTGTGATTTAGATCACTTTGTCTAACTCTTCAGTAATATAGTCCTTGAATCTCATTGATTACCTGTTGATTTAGTCCCAGATGAACCAATGGAAGGCAGGCGGTCAGGTGACATTACCAGTCCAGGAGCCTGAGAGCAAATATACATTTTCTTTAATCTTTGTAGCTGTAGGGATCACACTGAGTCTATCTGCAAGGCAGTCCACTTTTAGAGAAAGAAACAGTTGCTGGATGGAATTCCCTTCATACCATACTTTTGGATTTGGGTTAAGACAAAAGATAAATATTGTTAAGACTGATAGACATGTTGACATCAAAGCAAAGCTCTCCTCCCAGCCCCCATTTCTTTATATTTGTAAGGGAATTAAGAAGGATTTGCAGTAATTTGTTGAAATGTGCAAACATAAATGTAAATACACACTACAAGGCAAAAACTGTTTGTTCAATTCTAATAAGGATGAAAGTCAATATTTTCTAAGAACACCTTTATTCTTCAGTACAGTCTCTCTTAGGCTTTATTCTAATTTATTTAAGCAGTCTCCAGGTACACGTGGCCAGGCTTTTTTGAAGGACATTCAAAGCTCTTCTTTGGACGTTGGCTGCTTTTTGTTCCGTTCTCTGTCAAGATGATCCCACACTGCTTCAGTAATGTTGAAGTCTAACACGATGGAAGCTCTACCAGGTTTTACAGATGGCTGTAGAGACTCACTGTTGTTCATGTTGATGATTTAAACCAAAACTTTCAAATTGAGATTCATTCCTAAGGCCCGTTGTGACTGATTTTAAGTCCAATTCTTGTGTAAATTGACATATATCAGCCTTTTCTCCCTGTTTCCCTTCTTATGAATGGCTTCTTCTTCTTCTTCTTAGGCCTGCCATTACTTCTGTCGTCCTTAAATGAAGGTAAAAGCACCGGATCACAAGAACAGTTTTCCTCAAGATGCTTAAAGAGCCCAGAGTATTTGAGAGAAAAGCCCAAGAATCAAATGACTCCCTAAAAGCAAGCACTTTGTAACTGTGAGAAGGAAAAACAGGCAAAGTTTAACGACATCTTGCAGTGGTATATAAATAGGTGGGAAATAAAAAGAAGTGAGAAAAGAAGAACGTGAAGTGCTGTACAAGTCCTGTAGCAATCTGAGCCTATAGGATCATAATTCAGGAGTGGTTCAGGGTCACCTGCCCTAACTATAAGCTCTTTTTTAGCTTATAGTTAGGGCAGATGAGCTGTATATAAGCTGTAGTGTCTGGCTTAAGATTAAGGCAGACAGTTTAATTTATATCCAACACACACACACACACACATATAAACGTGTTATCTTTGACTAAAGAAATGTGAAAAATGATGTGCTTCTGTCACAGGCTGCTAGTAACAAAGTGCCTAAAGACAGAACAAATTTACAATGGGTTGGCTGGCTTGGAAGGAAAAAATATAAAGTAATCATTACTTTTGCGTGGTACTGTACACAGATAATGTTTTAGTATTACCCATTAAAGTTGAGGAACAAAAAGGGAAAACAAATAAACAAACAACACATCTCAACAATACAAACAACAAGAAGTAATGGATCAACATCAGAAACAGTGATGAAAAGCCAGGAGAGAGAGAGAGTGTACCTCTCTGATAGATGTAAAATGCTCCTCCTTCTGCAGACGCTGACACAGGGTCAGTGGGTCAGAAGACTCAGGGGCAATTTCCCCACACCAGTCTGTGAAGATCTCTGAAACTGGATTTTTTATCAATTATTTCCACTCTCCTGCTTGAAAACCACAGGCGAAAAACTAAACAAACAAAAAGGTTTTCATAAAGTGTAAAAAAAATTTTTTACCCCTGTATTATCCTACAATCCTGCCTCTCTCGCTCCTCAAACAACAAAAACCAGCAGCAAGAAGCCCCCCACCACCTTCACCATGCAAGCACTCATGCGCTCACTCACCCTAGCCCCTCATCTTTTCTTCCTTCCTAACTGACAGTTGTGGTCACAAAGGGAGCTATGGGAAATGGTGCAAGAAGCCGTCTTCCCCGTTCTCTTTCAGGTCCCTCTTCTTCAACACCCTCCCTCTCTTTTACTCGTCGTTTCCTCCTTCCTCTCTCTTCCTTCTTCTTTCATTGTGAGTGGCAGGCAGTGAGATGGGAGGTCAACAGAAAGCAATATGAGACAAGACTGAAATATTAAAATATTCATGGACACCTGCAGTCGGCCCCCTCCGTGTGCCCCAACCTGCACACAGCCGTCCAAGTGTGTACACATCCAGATATGTGCACACACTGGAATCTAATTTAGCTAATGTCAGTAATCCCAGCGTTTAGACCATGTGTCAAGTAACCAGCAATCATCGCAGAGTCCTGTTTCCATTACTTCTGAGGACATTACATGGACTTGCCATAATTTATTGGAAGTCTAATAATAAACCAGGAATTCACTTTTAAATGTAGTAATCTAATACTAATATTAGGAGGACTTGTTTTTCACCCTCCAACTGTCCCCACATGTGACTGACTTTATAATGTCCCCACAACATCAGGAATACAAGCACACACACACACACACACACACACACACAGTGCAGGCGGGCACTTCATCTATGTTCGTAGTTAAATTCCAAGCAGGTGACAGTGAATCAACACACATTTAAGCACACACTCGTTTGTACTTTTTGACATTTAACATGCCTGAGGTGAATATTCTCTTTGGCATCTTCCACAGCTACATTTGCATGCCAGGGACACACACACACAGTCGCATATCAACGTGCCACTTAAGCATCTCATCTCAAAGCACTACATTTGCATTTTATAAACAAATTCGCAAATACACAGTATAGGCAGGAGTGGTTATATAAATCCTCGCTTTCAGCCAATAACACACAGCATACTGACACTATGAACTGACTCAAACTACAATTACTTTTTTAAACCCTCATGGTTTCTGCGTGACAAAGTGGGAGCCTCTGCTGCAGATTAGTCAGGTCTCAGAGGAGATTCCTGAGACTTCTAATCTCAAATAATTGGTCCTGTGACAATTATTTTGACAGTTGGCATTTTTATGTCTAGCTTTAAGCCCATCACAATGTTAGACAGACACATTTTGGGAACATAAACCAATCTGAATTTAAGTACCTTGCTTGAGGACAAATCTTGGGAGTAGGTGAGGTGATAGCCTAGATTTACACTGCAAATTTCTGTTTTGAGGTTTTTACTGTGTGGAGAAATGAACTCCCAAGACTCTTCATCTAAAAACAAAAAGGCCTTTATTTCCTGGCTGGATGAGATGCACCATACTGTATTAAAAATAACTCCAGTCACTTCAGCCATCTTTGTGCAGCTTGGTACTATTCCCTAAAGTAGGCCACAGATGCCACAAACACATCAGAGATGGTTTTTAATGTTCTCTGTGCCGTGAATGCTTTCAGTGTTTTCTTAAAGGAAGCACCAGAAAAGAAATAGCTGCTCACATCTACGAAATTAATAAATTGTTTGCTTTTTAAATTATCTGAAATCAGTTAAGACAAATTAAAGAACATTTTTAATCTTTCATTTAATTACACTGGGAACATAGCTGGACTGGCCATCGGCGGTGGGCCAATGGTGATTTTTCGTTTTTATGGGCCGACGTTTTTTTGTTTGTTTGTTTGTTTGTAACGGTATAAACAATGAAAGGTGGTGGATTGGCTAATTGGTCATGATCGACTCTGGGCAGGACCAATTACAGCCGATGAGGTCGAACTTTAAAGCGCGTTTCTTTAGGTGTATAGAAACACGAATTGTCCCGAACTTCAGCAAAAATTAAAAAAAAAAAAAAAAGCAAAGAGACACAAAGCTGGAGTTAATCTGTGTCTTTACGCTGCAGCTGCCTCTTCTTCTCTCATTCTCTCCCCCTCCACCTCCTTTTGCTACTTCAATCATGAAACTGATCAATGATCAGCTGATCGGCTTTGCTGTCCTAAGTCCAGTCTCGTTTGTTTATCGTCGCGCTAAACAACAGCAGCACGTTTTAGCTTGATAAGATGTTGTTATAATTTATTTAATATTACTTTCTAGTATCAACTGACGTTTGCTGGAGCCACAGCCGTAAAGGTGCTGGTCAACACACAGTTTCCCTCTCACCAGATATCCCAACCGGTATCTAGCGAGAGGGAAACATGCAGATGAAACCAGGAGATGTCCTTACTGAATCATCAGAGCTGAACAGGTGATGGAGAAACAGGTTTACCTGTTAGTTGACATGAATGAGTGGAAGGGAAGTTATGAACCGTTTCTGAGAGACAAATAACACCAGGATCCTTTTCTACGTAGCTAACAGCTGGTAACTGTGCAGGGGAGGATCTAGCAAAGTTTTGCCAGGGGGGCAGGTAGGGCATTAACAGTGAAAGGGGGGTGGGGGGCACAGAGAAATACTTTTCTTTCTTATTCTCATTGAAAATTTCTAGGTTTCAATAATACAACCGAATCTTACAACCAAAGTGGTCATCTGATGTAAAATATATAAAAAATCATTATTGTATATAGTAAATATTAAGTCTAATATACGCCCTAATAAGCTATAGTACTTTTTCCTTTGGGAAGGTACTATGTGTGCAGTCTGCAATTCTGTTGCGGAAAGATGTTGAATCTATTTAATTACTGTAGAATCATAATTGGTTTCTGTGCATTTGTTTTACCCTGGCAATAAATTAAAGTCGATTACAGCATCATGAGGCGGAGGGTGGGGGGTGGTTCCCTATTTTTTTGCTGGGAGTTGGCAACCCTGCTAGTTAGGTATATGTAATTGGATATTTCCGGTAAGTACTGTTTAAAATACCCGAATAGGGAGGATGGTGTAGGTTTAAGTTTACTAGATTGATACATATATACCAACAAGACAGCATACATCACTGTCACGACAGCATTTGTTTTCATTCAAAGGCTTTATGGCTTTTCCTATAATACCTGGTGGGCTGTTTTTAGTCAAAATGCCCGGGCTGATTTTTTTGTCCCAGTCCTGTCCTGACTGGGAATAAATGGTTTTATCATTTTCGTGCAACAAAAAATAAAGAAACAAAAACTAGAGAATAAATACTTTAAACAATTACAAGAAACATACATTTACATCAAAGTATACAGCTGCAATTAAGACAGGTAATTGAGAAATAATTTAAAAAAAATATGTCCCTTTGTGAAGTTTTTATAAAAGTATCTTTAATCTTTTTATTCAGAATCATTTTTCTTGGAGAGTCACTTTAATTCGCTCAGCCAGCTTTCCCTTTTCTCCGTTTTTCTCTGCATCCATCTCCGGATTCTTGACTCGTAGTAGCTGGAAGCCCTGACCGCAGACGAGCGCCCATCGCTCCCTCAGACCTGTCTCAGGCTTTACTGCACTCGCTGGCTTACCTACGCAGTCATTCTCTGGTTGATTTCTTGGACTTGTGCCCGTCTCTTCTTTCTCACCAGTAGTCTTACTAACTGGGTCACCTGTCTCGCTCTCTACCTCAACAGGTTCTTTACCGCTTTTCTCATCAGCTGTTTCTTTATCCCTCTTGAGCCTCCCAGCATTCTCCTGCTCAGACTCAAATCCTATCTTCACTTTCTGATTTCCTTCCTCACTTTCCCAGACTGCGAGCCCTGCAGCATCAGCAACGTGGGAGCACAGCGCCCCATAGTGGCTGATACTGTTACTGCAGACCTTCCAAAGGCAAACCCTCTGATCTGAGGAAGTGGAGACCAAGAGGTCTGGTCTCAGGACCTTCAGTGCTGTTAGAGGGGCAGCATGGGCCAGTGGTATGTGGCACTGGGACTGGAGATGAATCTGAAGCCTGTCTGGACACGGGAGCTGCTTTTGTAGGAGAGGCTGAGACTCAGAAATCTGAGAAAACCCTACTTGGCTCCCGATTTTCCCACCTTCTGAGTGCTGCACCCCGATTGTGGACACAGTCAGCTGTCCATCATCTCCTCCGCTAGCAACAGTTACCAGGCAACTACCCTGTTGTTGTCCCATTTTTTCTGCCCAAACAGCCAATGAGTTAATCCCACTCTGGTGGGCGGGAACATCGAGGCAGGGGACTGGTGATGTTGCAGCACAGCTCGAATTATCCGTTGATGAGGACAAAGAGTCGGTCAAATTCCACACTGCGATTTTCCCATCAGTCGCAGCGCTGAACAGCAGCTTATACCTGCAGGAGAGACACACAGTCATAGATATAAAACTAAGTGTTAAAAAAAAGAACTACTTTCTCCATGCTTTCCTAAATACTGTACATCTGTAGTATTAATACGCCAGCCGCTTTTAAAGATATATATTTCACTTTAAGTCTAAAAAGATTAAACAGCAAAAGCAGTGGTCTGGTTCTGTAAAGCATGACATAACAACCCAGGAAAAAAAGATGAGCAATCACAGTCATAACCTGTTGCCTTTGTCATCCTCCAGGCTGCAGGTGGCGACACTGAGTACACAGCGCTGATGGTAGAATGTTTCCCACAGCAAATCGATTTGACCTTTCGCTTCATTGACAGAGAACAGTCTGGAAAAACAGTGAGAAGAGTATTACCGGAGAACATTAGAAACTATAGCAGCACACAGGGTTCATGTACATGATTACCAAAACAGTTCCTTTAATTTTCCACTCGACTTTTAATGACCATATTTTCTTTTAATTATCTGAATATACATGAAAAATAAGATTAAAAATCTATGCTAAAACTTACCACAGTATAACTTGACTAAATTCAATACCAGGCTATATGAGAATACAAAATAAACATACGAGTAAGATGTTTACAGAATAATATGTTGAACTCCAAAAACTCCATTGTTCAGCCCAAATAAACAAGTGTCAGGGAGGAAGAGATTTTGGACTATAACTAGGTAAAAATTCAGAATGCTGGTTATTATACTGATGTTCTGACCACATAAGATCTTGCAGGATCAATGCATATTTCCTTACACATATGTTAACATCTGTGACTGCATGGTACACATGTTGGCAAAATTGAGCAAAAATACTTGAAAATACAAAACTGATGATTGCAGCTCATTATTGCCACAATACACAATCAGACACACATAAATGAAATGTAAAGCCTTTGATTCTGTTACATTCATCCTTATGGTTATTATAATCACCAGTACCATCACCCCAGTACTGAATATAATCCTTTTTGAGAGCATCAACTCAATGCGAAGACACTCTGATTTTCTCTTTTCTGCAGCTTCAATGAAAATTCCAGCTGTGTGAACCCTTGCTGTGATGAATACCGACCTGACAGCCCCGTCACTGCAGGACAGAGCCACGAGGACACGGTTTACTTCTTCATCCACCACTGTCGCAGACATGTACCTGAAAACACACAGAGCTGTAAACAGAGGTGCATTTTTTAAAATGCAAAAAACAAAAACACTGAAGTTATATTCAGCTAAAAAAAACCCAAACAAAAACAGCAGATTGTCTTTGTGAGGAAGAGAAAATATATGCAGAGAACAAATAACAGGAGGTCAGAGGCTATCTAAACACTAGGTTTAAAAAACTTGCCTCGTTTCCGGGTCCATTTTCACCATCTTGTGTCTGTTGCGCCTCCTCTCCCACTCTTTGTCCAAACGGTGACTGGCTACCTGGATCACCTGACAGGAAGGAGCCCGTCTCTGCCCGTCCCAAACAATTAACAGCCGGTAAACTTGGATTTGAGCCCGCCCACCGGCCGACACGAGCAGAGCAGAGAGAGGCTTTGACTGGCTTTCACTCCCCCCCTCTGGGCGAACAATCGCAGTCACCGTGCGGATGCTCGAGATGTGGTCGGTAATAACTGAAAGAACTTTAATATTGCCAGAAAAGGGATGTACCGCCAGGACACTCAGGCTAGTGTCCTCTCCACCTGTCACCACTAACTCCCAGTGGTTTGCCTGATTCCCGTTCCCAAAGTCTGTTATCCTCCCCAGCCTGCATACACACCCAATTCCTCTTCCATGGACTCCATCTTTCAGTCCTGTTCCTCCAGCCCTTCCTGTCTTTCCATCCCAACCCATCGCTTCTCCGGGGGGCTGTGAAGCCAGGACAGCCCCCTGCTTAATAAACACCAAAGCTCCATATCCGAGCCAAATTCCTTTGTGGGATGGCCACAGACTCCAAGAGCGGTGCCCCCCACCACAAGGCACTGCTAACAGTCTCTCCTGCCTCACCGGATCCCAAACAACAAAATGGACTGCATGAAAGCCGACAATTACAAATCTGGCTTCTCTGCCTTCCTTCTCTACTTCTCTGAAGCGCTCTTCTTCTGCCTCCTCCCCTTTAACCTCCACCTGTTCGGTCAATTGGTGTTCTTTGTTATACAGCTCTTCACATTCCTCTGTGACCTCTTCCTCCTCCTTCTCCTCAACTTCTTTTTCAGGTTCAAGAATTAAAATCCTCTCCAGCCACTCCATTCCTTTGCAGGCACGCTGGACCCTGAGAACCTCCAGCTGAAGCCTTTCTTCATTCATTTCACGTTTTTCCGCAGCGTTATCTTCTCTACTTTCTTCAAGATTCTTTGGTGACGATGGACACACTCTGAAAACTCTAACACAGCCATCCCTGCCAGTGCTATAGAACAAGCCTTGGTACTTATACACTGAGGTTACGCCTTGTTTCCCGTGCACCCCAAACAGACAGCTCAGAGGATGCAGCAAAAGGTCATGCATCTCTTTGCTTCCTTCATTCTCCAACTTGCCTTTCCCCTCTCCCTCAGGCCCGCCTTCCTCATCGTCACCTTGTTTACCATCTGTCAGTAATTCTTCATTTGTTTCCTCACCATCTCCTTTTCTTTGCTTTGAGTTTTCTCTTTCCTGAAACAGAAGCAGGGACCCTCTCCTGTCTCCACACACCCAAAGCACCTCCCTTGACCTGCGCTGGAGGCGCACTGCAGCTGTAAGCCAGCGCTTAGCGCACGAGGGGAGGAGGAAAGAAGGTAGAGCAGTGATGCTGAGAGCTAAAGAACAGGTTTCATTGAATTTTGTCTCTACACACCAGCGATAGACACGTCCTTCAGCAGCTGAAGCTAACAAATACGCACGCTCTTTTTCCTTCTGCCAAATAAGACTATGGATCTTCCCTGATCCACATGTAAGCAGAATTCCAGACTGAGGATGAGACATGGGAAAGATCTGTAAGCACCCACTGAGGTTTCCCACAGCACACAAATCAACTTTGGTTGTCGACTCCTTCACAGTGATAGTTATCGTTTCCATCACACAGTAGGACTGAAACTCTGGAGTCCCATTCCACACTACTTCCCACTTCCCAACACTATATTGGTAAACTATTCCTTTGTCAGTGCAAACTACAGGCTTACACTGACTCCAGCTTGTACTGCCATCCTCTTCTCCTGCTAAGCAAACAACTTTAGGCAGGCCTTGACCAGGAAATTTCAGGTCGGTCAGTTTCTCTGTCACTGCCTCCTCCTCTAGACACTCCTTCCTCTCATTGCCCTCCACTCTCCACAACCTTACCCCTCCATCTGCCCCTCCTGTAGCCACCCAGCTCGCGTCCTCTCCCTCACTGACTGCCAGTGCACGAACACCCCCTGCTCGGTGTCCCTTCAACGTGCGAACCACCTTCCCGCTTCCAGCCCAGTCCCAGACTAAACAGGTGCCATCTTCTCCAGCGCTGAAGATATTCCCTAATGAGAGACGGACTGAGAACACCCTGGCCTGATGTCCATATAGGATCCTTAAACAAACTGGGTTCAAGTCCCCACATTTCCCTTCAGGCCCACCTAAAGTGCCAACACCCCACACCCGTACACTGCGGTCATCAGAGGCTGAAGCTAAATATCCTTTCTCCTGGAGGTAAGAGATACTGAAGATGACCCCAGTGTGGCCCAGTAGACGCCTTTCAATTGGAGCTTTGTTTTCAGGATTGCCACTTTTGTCTCCTCCTCCGGGCTTCCAGAGAACCAGCTGATTGAACACAGTCCCTCCAACTATGACAGTATCCACCCAGGATTCATGAACCAGAAGGAGAGCAGAGTACAGCAAACACCCCTCCAGACAGGAACGCTGCACCACGGCATTTCCTTTTGTGACATCCAAGAGAAGAGCACTATTATGAGCAAGAGCCACACACAGCAGTGGCTGTTTGCCTCCAGAGAGCCAGCGGACATCCAGAGCCCAGTCCTGTAGCTCCATGAGGGGACCCAGGACCTCCAGGCGAAGATGCTCCCCATCCTCCACACGGAACCTTACAAGCCTCACAGCTTTGCCTCCAAATACTGCAAGGTCACAGACATTTGGCTCTGTAGTGCTCAGTGCTGGTGAATAAGAGCAAAAAAAATTATGTATATTAAAATTTAAAAAAATTAGAGCAAAAATAGCTGGAGGCTTTACGTGAATAAAGACGTTTAATAGGCAATAAATAATTTTCTAATAAAGATAATATGTATATATCCTCAATTTAATCTAACACCTGTAAGCATACCTTTAACTGCTAATAATTTAACTTTTGTCATTGCTGAGAATCCATTCTTGGTTCCAGACTTGCCTTTCTTTCACTTTCTTATTGCTCTGTAAATAATTTTCTCTACATATTAACATATAGTAAAAACAATCAAACGAAACAAGAAACAGCTCATACTAACAGCTTATACTAACCGGCACTCCGTGGTGGCTCAGCTTCCCACCTTCTAGGTCTTATTCCATGAATCCGGTAATGATGGAGAACGCTCAATGAGGCACAGGCTTTAGGGCGAGGCTTGAGTCTGTACACCGACAAGACCGGACCCTCACCTGCCACAAAAGAAAAGTTGTGTGTGTTTGTATTGTGCAATAATGTACAAAATTTGGAACTCTAAAGTTCATGCTAACCATTACAGCAACCGGAGTTACACAGATACAAAATGAAGAAGTTCTGAATAAGTTAAAGTTTAACAATAAAGAACTTGTAACAAAAATGCAGTTAATATAGGAGCACTGTGGAAAAACACAGCAGAGCATCACAAGAATAACTACTTGCTTATCTTGTATGTTGAACACTAACCTTTAATTAGAAACGCATCCTGAAGGAACTCCAAAGCTGTAACTGGAGCAACCAGGGCCACCGTCTCCATCACTTACAGATTAACTGCAGTCAACAAAGGCACATGACGGGGATACGGTGCGATACAGACAGATGACCCGCTGTGGCGACCCCTAAAGAGAGCAGCCGAAAAAATAAGACCATTATGAAGGGAAGATATGCAGTTTTAACAAATCGTACTTGTAAAGCATGCTGAGACTCCGGGTAGAGCAGTCTGCTGTTGTATTTACTAAAGTCCAATGCTGAGTGAAGATTACCCTTATGATTAGCAAAACAAGCTAACAGGAGGAGTTCTTCTTGTCTTATTTGGAAAGGAATAAGATATTGAACGGCAGAAAACTTTAACAGGTAAACAATAATATCTCGACGTGCCTACTTACACATGCTCCCAAATGCAGGAAACTGTTCAGAAACGTTATAAGATCATTATTAACGTCCACCAAAAGGCAGTCTGGTACCCATGTGTTTCTGTACAGTCGTTCTTGCCGGGTTTCAACCAATCAAGCTGGACTACCGGCTTTCTCAACGCTGATTGGCTAGTAGGAGGTTAATCGTATTTTTATTGGTGAACTCTGTGCACGTGAGGGACAGCCTTCTATGTTATGCTGCGTTTAAGGATGTTCGATAAAACTCAGTCAGTAGCCTCAGTCGCAGGCATTGATCTTAAAATACCAGGATACCTACTAAGAAGTTTCAAAGCGCGTTTACCCCACTTGTTTATACAAAAAGCCGTTATTATCATTTTAATTTCACAGCTGCACCTGTAGTGATGAGATTCAGGCACTCTGATTCTACTGCGTTGCCTACTTCAGTGGGATTTGGGGTACATAACTGGAAAGTCATGTTAATTATCTCAGCGTTTAAATTATAACGTTTTCACGATATTTTGTAACCTAATGCCAAAAGATACGTGCGCAATAGCGTAATTGTGTCTTCAAATCCTCGCAGAACACGTGAACGCATCACGAGGCAGTACATAAGGTAAGAGGTCGCTCCAGGCTGGGAGGTAGCGGTCCAGCTAACTTTTAGAGCTAGCTATGCCTGGCAAATGTAAATTCCAAGATTCTTGGCTCGCAAAGGATGTTTACAAGGACTGGCTGGTTAAGGACGTCCAGGACATTCATTTTGCCCGATGCAGGGCCTGTTGCAAATCAATCAAACTTCAGACGATGGGCGAGGCTGCCCTTACCAGCCACGCAGGGGGAGCTGGCCACAAAGCAGCGGTCCGCAAGCTGCTGGAAGGTGGGTCACTTCCAGTTTTTCAGACTGGAGAACATCTTGAAAGGAATGACAGAAATCTGTTAAGAGAATTCACGAGATCTTGGTGTGATAACTGCTTCATCACTGTTTGTTCAGATGGTTTAATCGTGATGTGGTGTTATCGTTGGTGTGTGCGCGTGTGGCTACACCAGTCTAGACAGGAGTGTAAAAACATCTGTCCCAGGACGAGCAGTCATCAGGACATCACCGAGCACAGCTGTACAGTTTATGCAATGTCCGAGTTGCTTTATATGGTGTCTGTTATGTCTTTGATTTAAGGTTTTATATATATGTCATTATAGCCTAAAAACAACATCAAGGAGCAGCAGCCAGCATCCAGAGTCCGCTGAAGTAATAAGACTTCCTCCTGGGATGGCAACTATGTTTCTATTATTATTAAATTATGGCTCATTAAATGCATTTTTAGAATACAATGAATATAAGGTGCATTAGTTTGGTCTACGGCGTAGTTTGAGGGGTTAAGCAATGGATTTAATTAGGGTAATTAATTAAGACTGTAATGATGTTTGTGTTTGTTTAACAGAAAGTTGGAACACCCAATATCTCATTCATTCGTTTACTGACCCTGTAAAACAAATCCAGGTAACTTAAAGGTTTGTTTTTCCGGGTTTTTCTCTTTCTTTTAGAGCTCTTTAGCATTATATATATATTTTTTTATTTAATGAAAAATTATTATTGTTGTTGTTATGTCTTTGATGTAATTAAATAACCTGGGAGCACATGCATGAAAAGTGTGTTTAACAGTGAGAGGTGGGAATCATCAGGCACACCACGATATAATATTATTGGGATTTTTCACATTTTCTAATATGATATTAGCCTTCATGTTCTATAGGAATGTAATTAAAGTACAACCAGCTAGCAGCCTGTTGATTCAAGTCCCCTGGAGTCATGCTCACTGACACAGACTCGTTCAGACTGATGGTGACATGTTGGTGATCTGTCCGCCTTCATAAATTAGACAACAGTTATTTTGCAAACCTTCAGATTCGACAGTCAGTCTGAGAGTGATTGCAGTTGGTCTAAGTCAGACTGCGACTTATTGCAGAAAGGTTGCCTCCTGTTATTTGACCTGTGAAAAGTAATTTTGTGTGTGTGTGTGTGTGTTGATGTAAGAAGGTTGTTGTCCTATTTTTACTCATGTGACTGAGCCATGAGCTTGCTTTGAATTAGGAGATAACTTTATCAAGAAAAGTGTGTTTGACGGTTTTTGGGTCAGAGTTTGCTTGTACTCTGGTCCTAAAGAACAGGGAGGTTGTTGAGCACTAATATAATAATTAGATGTAAATTTCTCTCTGTGTAGACAGCAGCACATATATGATTTTCAGTGATTTGTCACAGTTAATTGCTACTTTATACGATGCACGTTGCATGTAACTGCAACATTATTTGCAGTTGAAAAACGGTGATAAATCACAATATATGTTATTGCAATACTCAGAATAATGAGTAAAATGTTAAAAATCACAAAAATATCAAGTCACAAGTGAAGTCTTGAAATGATCTTGTTTCACTCTGTTTACAGAGCGATTAAAAGGACTGTGCTCGTTTTATGACTGTCCCCCTTTTTCACGATACTGCTCATCTACACCAAGAAATGTTAAACGTTTTACACTTTTCACTTCATTCCATTTAGTGCACCTGCCACCAGGTTACTGACAGCACTTACTTTGTGGACTTTTTTACTTTCTAGGTTTGCTTTGCAGAAGCTCCGATATCATTTCTGCTTTTGTTGATGGCCGTCATGATTGAGTAAGGTGCTTTATGGTGATGTTGTGCTTGTGTCCACCAGAGGGAGGCGCTCTTTGTTCATTTTTCTGATAGACATACACTTGCAGTCCCTCCCTGGTTGTCTCCTTATCCTTTTTCTTTTTCCTTCCTTATTATCAGGCTGTTTGATGGTGACAGGACAGGTGAATGGCAGCGTGAATCAGGTAATTACTTTTAAAGTTTTGGTTTCATTTTATTTAAGAGGTAAACCTGGAGCTGCTCATGACACCTTAGATTCAGACAGAAACATTAATCCCAGAAACACCAAATGGCTCGCCTCCTTCTTAGGCAGAGGACAGCAAGGAGCAAGTGGCCATCTGCCTCCAGCGTGACGCCTTGGACAGAATAACAGGCAACGACTGGTCAGATCTGCACCACAGCCCCTCTACAAACTCCACCTCCCACAATGCAGAGCTACAGGATGTGGCATTCCCTGCTGCCTACTTCACAGCACCAGGTACCAACAAATAACACCCTACAAGCTGCTTGAGCATGTGTTGCTTGGAAACCCTTGCGCAGGGAACTTTCTGTGGGCAAAGAGTGGGATATTCTACTATTAACTTGATTAATACTCCGCTCTTAATTAAGAAACAATAACCTTGAGCTGAAGGAGATAATTGGCTCAGTTAACATTACTAAGGGTGAGGAGGAAAGGGCGTAATTATACACAGACTTCAATAAGTTATAGCTGTTTTGCTGCAGAGATGGCTTTAGTGTTGAATGCTTATTAGAAGATTGTGAATGGGAAGAAGCAGCCCATGTGACCAACCTAAATAAATTACTGTCATTAAGAAGATTGATAGCCCAATTAATAGCAGGGGTATGCTGTTTGGAGTGCCCGTGTACCATGGTGTGTACCACTGTGCATCATAAATATGAGACTAAATAGCTGTTTAGTTCATTCCTCTGCTTTTCCTCTAATTTAGCTCCGAGGCTCCCCTTTTGTGGCTGAAATTGAATGTTTTGACAACCTGCAGTACTGTGCAAAAATCTTGAGCCACTCGTGATATATATCTTAAATGTAATATATGAGGCAAAAAGTAAAGTATACACAGTTCTGACGAGCTTGAAAGTCAATGTTTGGTGTGACCAAACACAGCATGAACTCTCATAGGCGAGCTAGTCTTCAGAAATCTTTCTTCAGGTTACGTTTTTCTATCCAGGGATGTTTTTACTGTTTGTGTGTGTTTCATGCTGACAGTCTTTCCTGATGGTATCACATGTAGTACAGTACTTTTTAGCATTGATAATTTCATAAATTTAGGTAAAAGTGATCGGGATAGATCCAGGAGAAGCATTCAGGTCAGTAAATTAGAATTTTTCTTTAACGGAGTTCTAAATAGATTTTTCTATTGATGATACAGTTATTGAATTGACCCAGACACTGTATGACAACCTCACACATGGATATATAAATCATCAGCTTACACCTGTGGCTGTACTGCAAAAGCATGTTCAAGTCTGTTTTCATTAACCCACTTTATTAAGAAACTTTTCTAATTAATTCATAGCATTTCACATCTAAGCCCTGTGACACATATTATATCTAACACAAACTATAACGTGCTGTATTTATTTAGTTTTGCTTTGTTTACCTGTGACAAGGTATACCTTTGGTGAGCCAACTCGGGCTTTTTGAGTCTAACAGTAAGCACAGCTGTGCCTGCATCAGATCGCAAAAAACGGCTCACAAGAAGGAGAAACTATTATCCTAAATAAATCTGAGGATTTTCAAAATATAGTCCAGGTTAAAACTGTAAGACGATAGGTTTATCAGCTTTGCTCTGGCATTAAGACACAGGGAGATCTGACTGGGATTAAAGTGTGTTTTGTTTTTTTTAAATTTCAGCCTTATTCTCTAAACTGCAGCTCCTGGTGTTAAAGAGCCTTGAAAGTAAGAAAAGTGAATCTAAAGTTGCCTTGCAAACCTCAGATTGTGCTTTTTAGTACAAACCACAGTGAAGTTTTTGAACTTTGACCTCTCAGGCACCTCCAGGCTCAGCAGCCAGCATCTCCAACCATCAGGCAGCAAGACGGAAGACGCCAGGCGCCGCCCAGCTCAGCAAGGCTCCGTAGACCTGTCCAGACTGGAGCACCAGCAGAGATCGGAGGCTCTGGAGCAGCAGCAGCAGATGAAGATCCTGGAGTGGGAGAATAGGATGAAGGTGCTGGCGTGGGAGCAGGAGCTGGTGAGGGAGAAGAGGAGAGCAGCCCGGCAGAAGGAGAAAGCCTTCAGGATGAAGAAGGCCTACTACAAGGCCAAGCTAAAGAGGATGGGCGAGGACGTGCCGCCATCTTCCTCCAGTAGTGGCGACGAAGCGGAGAAAACGTCTGACCCGACTGGCTGATACGCTCAAATGTTTCTATTTTTCCGAGTGTCATTCTTGTATTGTTTTGTGTATACGCCATGACACTACTTTTTGTTTTGTTTTTTTACACATTGCTGCTGAAGAGTTTCACATTGAGCAACAATTGTTGTAATCATGGCAGCCAATCCCTCTGCAATGTGAGTTCCATCTTAATAGAGAAACATTTTAAGCAGTTGTTGAACTAATCTTTTAAAAACTACACAACAGTACGGATAACTGTAAGTCACTTTATACTCCTTGTTGAAATGGTTTGTAATGACAACCCTGTTTTATGTGTCATCTATCACAATCTAGCCCCGGATTGAAAAAATCAATTTTCATTGATCGTCTTAACGCTGTATTTTTTATTTTTATTTTTTTAAAGGTCAATGCTCGTTCGAGGTTATTTTAAAAGAAGAATGTACGCAGGTGACACGCACATGGGACAAAATGACATTCCTAAAAGGACAATCTTTTAACAGACTTTTGTAGTGCATGCTTTAACTTTGTTTTTGATATGTAAGTAAACAAATACGTAAGTGAATAAATAAGTGGGAGAAACAGGTACCACACTGATGTATGTGCACACCTGTGATTGTTGTGCGTCTTCTTCTGAAAATGAGAGGTCTGTAATATTGAGTTGTAAGACAGCATATAGAGGAAAGTATTGGGTCACACCACTTACCTACAAATACACTGGAGTACATGGACAGAAGGTCAGGTTGCCTTGTGTCCACATTCTTTTGGCCATTTTTAAAGTTCTGTGCTGGGACTGTGGTGGTAGGAGGGGTTTAAAAAAAACTCTTTAAGAGTATCTGCAGCAAAATAATTAGGCGCATTCAGCCATCGTCAAAAACACCAAAAGAGGCCATTATCTTTTTGATGAGTGCTGTTAAGGCCCCCGGTACAGTTCAAACACTTGGAGAATAGATGAAAAATGCAACGCTTTGAAAAATGGCTGCTCTCCCTCTGCTTTATCCCAGCTGACACTCAGAAGAGAGTGGTATTGATCTTCACAGCCAACTTTTCCAAAAAATGTCCATTTCCCCCCTTCGGATCCCAACGTTTTAGATCAAATATTTTTAGCTTTACTACTGCACATCAGTGCCTAATGAACCTGGCTGTGACCAAGCGGTAACATTAATAATCTAATAAGAGCACTGATGAGTTTTTGCTTCAGCCCTGCATAGGTTAAAATCTTAAGATTTATGTATGCGCCGCTGATCCCCGCCGTCTCTTGAGCTGAACGTCTCCGCCCTCCTCTGATGTCTCTGAATGTGACAGAATACTTTGAGAGTCAACGCAAGTCAGGTAGAGGAGCCTTCTAGAGAAAAACGTGTCCCCCTGTCACAGGATCTTTCCTCCGCTCACTTTTTCTACACCTGAAAATGTCCGTTGGCATGAATATGAAACAGCAAACCTCTTTGTGTCTCCCAGACAAGAATAATCAGAAAGAACACAGAGCCTTGTAGGAATAAGTCATTTTTTTTCTTTTTTAATGTCCAACATTTCTCTTGTTTCCGCGGTAACAGGGGAACAGCTGTTTCCATCCAGACGGCAAGATAGAAGGCATCCAATAATGAACACACAAGCTAACAAATACAACCTCCCATCATCTCTCCACCTCTCTATGTTCCTCTCTTTTTGTCTCTAATCATCTTTTGTTGTTGTTGGTTTTTGCTTGTTTGTTTGTATGCCCTCGCTTCTGTGGCTCGGATTGGTCCGAACTACTGTTAAACCTGTAGTTAAGAGTCCTCTGTTATTTCAGCACATTAATTGGATAGATTAACAGTTAAGATTAGACAACAGATCCAGTTTGAATACTGACTAAACTCTTCCGATTTGAATTCCAGGTGTAAGTTCGGATTCTTTTCTTGCCTTTCATCTGTGGATTTGTAGCCGTGAGAGTCAGATGACAGGAAATGTTACATATGACAACAAGAACATTTGCACACACACACACACACACACGCTTCCTCAACATCCTCTCATTCAGATGGCGAAAATAAATAACCAATACAGTGTCAATAAATTATCAATAAATAAAGTAAATCTCATGTCTTTCAAAGTTGAAGATCAGCTGAAGAAAAATATAGATGGAGAAGAAAATAGGATTTGTCAGGCTAACAGACCGGTGGGTGGTGTTGCGCTGCACTCGGGACTTTTTTGGCAATAATACTGTCGCAAATAGGTTGTGCTTGTCACGTCTCAGGGACACGGGACCGGCAGAGCAGCGGTCAGAGCAGGCAGATATGCACTTATTTGTAAGGTGTGTGTTTATTTCCACTTCGAGCGTTTCCATCCACGTGTCTTTTTTTTCTCTGTCTCCCTGTGATGAGTAACATCCACGCCTTCCTCCCTGCGGCTACATTTCTGCAGTCATGTTTCCTGACCCAATTTGTTCTTCTTGCAACCTTGCCTGATTTGGTATCTTTTAAAAAAAATCTTTCCCGTTATGCAATATCTTAGCCTTATTTTTTTATTTATTACTTTTTGCATTGGCTTTTGGCTGTTTTCTGCTCAAAGACACAGACAACACATGTTGGCAACACAGAACTCCCATTTTCCTTCAGTTTTTACAACCCGCTGTAGTTTTCTATAGAAAAAAGCCTCCCTGTCCCCGTCTCCACTCCTGAAAACGCCCATGTGTTGTTACCTTAAGGGCTGAACTCTGGGCTTCCTCCGACAGCTGCGAGAAAGATGCAGCTGCTGATGGAAAGACCTGCATCTCGAAACCACTTAGAGGCTTTTAGCGCTGACACAGCTGACATCTCCTCACCCCTCTGCAATCTGCCGCAGAAGACGGATCTTGAAAGATAACTCGTTTTTTGTGAAACCATCTAAATGAGAATCTAAATAAATAAAAATCAGTTTTCATGTTTTTTTTGTGGGCTCGTGTTGGATTGTTTCTGAAGCATGAGCTTCTTTTCTGTTGAATTTCTCAAATATAAAGGAGCAATTTAAATATTCAGATTGGCACCATGCTGTGAACATACCACAGGGCTGCTTTCATGTCTTCGAACAAATATCTGAGTGTGTTACGATGAGTCTTATCCGCTCCCTTCCCACATGAAAATCCGCTTGCTTATGTACTACGCGGGTAAAATAAAATGCCAAACAGTTATGCGGGTTATGTAGTAGCGCTGATCGCGGCCTCATGAAGAGAAACAGCTTTTCATTTGAGACTTCTTACTGAAAAAGATCATGATTTAACAAAACCGAGCTACAACGCGCCCTGCACAAATCATTTCCATCAGAGGAAACAGAAGAATATCAGGGTTTCATACAGATTTTAAGTCCCTTTGGTTTAGTTTTGCGGAGAAGCTTTTACGAATGGTCTTGAGGTTCGGCTGCTCCTGTGTCGTCCCTCGAGGCAGGCATCAAAGTGCACAAAACTTTGAGGGGATTTAAACGGTTGTTACGCGATACATCCTCATCCAGAGAGGCAGACAGAGATATCAACCTTCACCCACCAGGTCTCCAGAACGCTACAGATATGGTCTTGTAATATCAGCCGTCTGATATGGTCTGGTTCAGATAGCACCAGGCATGAAGATACACAGATAGATGACAAGGTCACATTCATATACAGCACAGAGCTGATGCATTGACACTTGTGACTGAGCTTTTTAACTGTTGAGCCGCCAACTTTAAACCTTCAGTCTTTTTCTCTGCACAATCATCTCGCTCCATCAAATCTCTTAAAATAACTCCTCCTTCTATTTACAATCACTTCCTCCTCCTGCTTCGATATTTTCCCTCCAACCACATCTCGCGGTTTTGATAATCTCATTCGATTCTATTGCCAGACCCCTGTCGCTATACATAAAGTTGATGCGTGTGAGGAAATGTTTCTAGGGAAAACCTTTTTTAGGGAGAAATTTGGGTTTTTTTTTTCTCTTTTTGTGGGGAGGGGGATCCCCCCCCCCCTCAGCAACGACCAAGACTGCACTCACACCAACCTCACTCACAACCTCACATGAGCACAGTCATTTAAAAAAAAAAAAAGAAACATCACAAGAGATTTCTTCTTCATCTCCAATGAAAAAGATACAAAATGTATAAAAATGTTATTTACAGTTTCTTTTTTTTTTTTCATTTTGACGGATCTCGTTTGTTTGAAATCTGAGGAGTTTGTGTTTTTGCCTTTAAGAGTTTGTAGGTAGTAGAGGTGGTTGACTCATCGTCCACAGAAACATCGTCGTTCGCCGTAGGCGGTGACACTCGAAAACTCTTTACACAGTACACGCCGCCCACTGACTTTCTCTTGAATCTGTGTTATCATTGGATGTTTTGTCCGTCTTTGTGTCTCTGCGTTTCCTCTGTCTCGGTTTTGTTTCCCTGTCCTCGAATGTTCCAGGTTGTCCCGGTGCTTCGGGTCCATCCGCGACCTTTGAACATGTCCAATGTGACCCCAGCACTGTAGCAATGCATTAAGGGATGCGGAGGTTGTCATCAAGACTGTCCCTCACTTCTGTTGGCTCTAAGGTGAAGGAAAGAAAAATGAGTCATCACTACGTCTGTACAGCATTTCACTAATTGTAAATTCAAGTTCACAGGGAAACTACAGAAGTAAAATGGAAATGAGCTTTGCAGGCAAAAGGACAAAGAAAAAGAGAGGGAGAGAAGAGGGAGATGGAAAACAGAAGAAAATAGACTGAGACACATGGGAAGAGATGATAAAGAAGCTGGAACGCAGGAAGCCTGCTGAAAGGGTTGGGGAAGGCTGAGATAAACAAACTAGAACAGCACAAGTCAAAAGTCCAAGATGACAGATGCTGGAGAAAAGAGGAAGAGAAGAAGATGCATGTGAGAAAAGGACAGGAGGAGGGTGGGTTGAGGGTGGATTTTCCACTCAGAAAAACTTACTCCGAGTCAGGGGAGACTTCAGATATGCTATGGGAGGTGGCAGACTGGGACGGGGATGGGGAGGGTCCGTGGACGGAGCCGTTTGGACCAGTGTTTGGGGCAGCAGGGGGAGGAGTGAGGACAGAGGAATTGAAGGATGCTAAAATGGAGGAAAGAATATCCAGGTGTTCACTGGACGGTTGTCGACCCAAGGGGTTTGGATTTGAACCTGCGACCTGGGGGGCGACCTGACCAGGAAACCTACATGAAGCTGAGTCCAGTCGTCCTCTGGCGTGAGCTGAAGGAGGTAGGTGCTCCTGCTGAGGCTCCTCAGATATCGGGGGAGGAGGAGAAGAGGAGGACGGCTGGTCAGGGTGTGAAGGCTGGCGGGGTGGCAGAGTGCGGAGCCACTCCCGACACGGCTGGGCCTGGGCTCCCATTCCATTGGTGTCAAGTTGCTCCCTTGATCTACTGCTCACGAGAGCTTCTTCGAGGTGTTCCCGGGATGAGGCCTGTCGCCGAGTCAGCGAGCTCAGCTGCAACCTTGATCCGCCGAGGTATCCCTCAATCCCGGCACTGACAGCCCCTCCGTTTCCACTCACATCCTCCCTCGATCCGTGGAAGCCAGTAGCATGGTGGTTGTCCAGTCTGTCCCTGGATCCTGTCAAGTTCTCCCTGGATAATGAGACTCGCTGGTGATCCAGGGTCCCTAACATTGACCCTGGCCCCAGCCCCAGCTCTCTCCTCCTGGGTAAGAGATCCAGGTTGTCCCTGGAGCCTCGGCAGTCCAACCGGTCTCTTGATCCTCCGACCGTCTGCCTCCCGAGTGGATCCCTGGACAGCTGCCTCCGTGCAAGCGAGTCCAGGTGCTCCCTAGAGGAGTAGCGGGAAGCTGGCTGGGAGAGAGAGCCGGAGCCTCCAGTGGCACCAGCTGTGGCAGAGTACATACGACCGTAGGAGGCAGCAGGAACACCTCGGTGGCCAAGAGTAGAGGTTCGGTACCAGTTGAGCTCACTGGGGACCCGGCCCATACTGGAAAGACCCTGGAGTGCGGGAGGACAGCCAAGACGGTTCTTGAGGATTCCTGGGACAAAGAAAATGAAACCACAAGAAAAAAAGAGGAAGGCCTTAGTGGTAGAAATGGAGAAGAAGGAGAAACCTGAAGAAGAGATTAGATTCCATTAGGTTACTGGATGAATCATCCATCTATCACAATAACTGGCTTAAAATAATCAAATCAGGAAACCTGAGGATACAAAGAGAGCTTTCAGAGAAATACAAGCTGTCTTAGCCTCGTCTTCTTAAGTAAATCTGCACATAACAGGTGCTCACGAGCGGTCATTTTCAAAAAATACTGGGTTGATGATTAGATCAACTGTCAGTCTGTCGTGACACCTAAAACCTGTCGTAGCTGTGACCTTATTGGCTGCTAATCCATCGTGGGACGCTGGACTGTTCCAATTCGACCGTGGTTTGGCAACAACATAGTAAGCCTAGTAAAAATGTTTTTTCCAGTGACTGTGATTACATGAAGCTTAAGACTTTTGAGAGAATCCAACTGCCTCACAATGTAAGGACAGGCATTTACATTGTAAAAGTCTCATGATGAGAGAAGAAGGCGAAGAAAAGCGGAAGAAATCAAATGATGAAGAGAAGCCATTTAGAAAGAGGCAGACGATGGCAGAGATGAGTCACACAACTATCACATTTACCAAAAAGCAGGACTTCTCACATTAAACCACTTCTGCATGCCTACGCGGGTGTTCATTTGTCAGTATATGACTGGGTATATGGCTATATTCAATCCCTGAAATGTCACTCATGCTTTCAGGCTACAACCTTTTCTTTTTCTTACTTGCATCTGATTGGGCCTTTATTTCTACATGTGCACATGCCAGTTATATACTTTATGAGTGCTGAGTATGCATATTATATTTCATACAGTCAATAGACACTTTGTTAGGTACACCTGTTCGGCAGCTTGTCAACACAAATATCTAACGAGCCAATCAAATGGCAAGAACTCCCGTGCATTCAGGCATGTAGACATGGTCTAAACGACCTGCTAAAGTTCAAACTGAGAATCAGAATGAGGAAAGTGACTCTGAACATGGTTGTTTATGGTGTTCGTTGTTCTAAGTATTTCAGAAACTGCTGATCTATTAGGATTTACCCCACACGACCATCACTATGGTTTACAGAGAATGCCCTGTCGATGTCAGCAGACAGAGGAGACTGGTCAAACTGCTTTGAGTTGACAGGAATGCAACAATGACTATGTTATGTTAGGATACAAAACATCTGTATGTAAGACACATGTGGTTATCAAAGTATAAATGACAACAAGAA
Source organism: Neolamprologus brichardi (assembly GCF_056152115.1). Classification (NCBI taxonomy): domain Eukaryota; kingdom Metazoa; phylum Chordata; class Actinopteri; order Cichliformes; family Cichlidae; genus Neolamprologus; species Neolamprologus brichardi. Next base: position 8,399,806 of record NC_142123.1, read on the forward strand.
AACTATCAGGTTGTACATTTACAGCACTACAGGAACAAAAAAGCTAAAGTAAGGTCCAAAATAAAATAAATATTTGAGTGAGTGACGGATCTCTGGGTCACCCCGAAGATGAACTGAGATAATCAACCCATATATGAGACAAACTGCACAAACAGCAGATAAATTCTCTGTTATTGAACTTTGGTTTAAATTATGCTTTGCTGGTTCAGCTCATGCAGCTGACACCACCTCCATCTCCCTCTTGGCAAAATGTTCCATTCTGCATTACTCAGACAGGATATCTGGAGACACTCATTAGATAACAGGATGAAGAAGATCACAGATTTAGGATACTCAGACCAGGCACTGATATGCAGAGGCACAGTCTGTCTGACAATCCATGACTTTTACCAAGTAGATATTTATAATGATGCCAAAAAAAAGAAGAAATAAAAGTAGCAAGAGTCTGTTAACGTCACATTAAAGTTCCATCCATCCATTCGCTTCCGCTTATCCTTTTCAGGGTCGCGGGGGGTGCTGGAGCCTATCCCAGCTGTCATGGGGTGAGGGGCGGGGTACACCCTGGACAGGTCGACAGTCTGTAGCAGGGCTAACACACAGAGACAGACAACCATTCACACTCACATTCACACCTATGGGCAATTTAGACTAATCAATTAACCTATCCCCACAAACTGCATGTCTTTGGACGGAGGAAGCCGGAGTACAAGTTTCATTGTTTCAGAATAGTCATCACTGTTTTCCATTTTGCTGTTTGTACCTTGCATGAGTCTGTATCTAAAGCTTTAATTTACATATAAAAGTAAAATAAGGCACAGCAAGAAGGTCCTGAGTTCAATTCCAACATCAGGCCGGGGTCTTTCTGTGTGGAGTTTGCATGTTCTCCTCGTGTTTGTGTGGGTTCCCTGCAGGTACTCCGGCTTCCTCCCACCGTCCAAAGACATGCAGCTTGTGGGGATAGGTTAATTGGAAAATCCAAATTGCCATTAGGTGTGAATGTGCGAGTGAATGTGAGCGCGAATGGTTGTCTGTCCCTGTGTGTTAGCCCTGCAACAGACTGGCGACCTGTCCAGGGTGTACCCCGCCTCTCGCCCTATGACAGCTGGGAAAGGCTCCAGCGCCCCCCACGACCCTGAAAAGAAGAAGCGGACGCGAATGGATGGATGGATGGAAGTAAAATAAGGCACAATCCAATGTGTATGTGCACCCTTCCGATTGTGTCGAGTTGTTCACGTGTGTCTCTCACCTTTGCGGTGCCTGTGTGGCTGGGTGAGGCCGTTCTCGTCTCCACTAGTGAGCGCTGCGTCCAGCTGGTTGTTATTTGCTGCGTCCTTGCTGTAATCTGCCCCCAGGGGGCGCTCTGAGCCCCACTTCTGCAGAGTGCGTGCCTCGCACTCTTCCAAAGCTGGCCAATAGGATAAAAGATCGTTGCCATCCAGCTCTGTCGTACAGGGAAAGAATAAACTCTCTGTGGTTACTGGCAAACTTAACATCAGTGACACCTCATGAGGGAAATCTAACCGAAATCTATGTCTGATCATTAAGTAGTGAGCAGTAACAAAACAAAGGAGACCTTATTGGGAAGTAGTCTAAATCACTATTAATGCAGTCGTCACTAAAATAGTTGTTATTTTTATTAGAGCCTATAAAAAACAGTCATAAAAAGCTATATTCTAATGGATCATACTCTCATCTTTTTAATTTCATTTTATTGCCTCATGCACGTCCCCAAGAACACAAAAACAGATGTCTGCAACTAATAGCAGTTGTCAGCATACAAAATAGCATATGTTCATTATCAAATCAGAAGCCAGAGTTAATTAAAAGTGTCAAAAAGGACATTTTTCAGGCCGCTGCAAACGACCCATGAACTCGAGTTTTTAGCATGCACAGCAGAAGCTGATTTAAGGAGAACGAGACAGAGTGACATCATCAATGTCAGCCCTTTAAACCAATCTGTGTTATTTGGACCCACATTTTGTAAAGGACATTATCAGTGGTAAGGATTTAATAATTGTGAAAAGTTGTGTGGATGAAGAATTTAGGCTGCAAGTAAAGATTCATCAATTTATTTCAAAATTACTTCTTAAATGAATCTTTTTTAAACTAAAGGTGAAAACTTCATGTATTTCCTTTTTAACTTATTAACCAAAGAATATTTTACATTTTGCTTAAATGATTAACTTCCTAAATAATCCATCGTCAGAACTACAAAGAAATGAAATAATGATTATTCCCTCCAGCTGTAACATGCATGAGAGCAAGCATCACTGATACATCAAATGCTTTCATCTTTTTCAGGCTTTTAAAATCAGCAAGCCTGCTGTGACTGTAAATAAAACAAAAGATCATCGGCACCGGGTTATAAAAAAAAAAAGAAAATCTATTCATATTGTTGTCCTGAACACATTCCCGGTGCAGTCCTCGAACACTGCGGAGATGCAGGGGTTAATGCTTTGTCACAGAGAACTGGACGCATTCAGACTGTGACCTTTCAGTGAAAAGCCCAAATGTTTCAGGCCCTTCAGTTTGACTGCACTGTATTCCTCTATTGAACGATGCCTGTGGTCTGGTTAGACTCTGAACAGAGTTCGTGTGACCCCAGCGGCTTAAGAAGCTAAGAATTGATTGGTTAAATGGATTTATAGATTTGCAGATATTTGGCATTTTCTCAGTGTGAAACGTTTCACGGAAACTGTACTCGCGTGACATTTATATCACACACTATGACGTGCATAAACTCATATATTATGCATGATAAACTTGTTATTGTGTATCACAAGAAGGAGTGTATTGATTAATGTTTGCCTGCATTGACATTTCCTCTTCCTGGAGGTGGATGCTATTCTTGCTTACACATAGCGCACAATATACAAATATGCAATATACAAATGATTTAAATGCTATTTCATAGACCGGCAGAATCCATATGTTTAATATGTGTTGTTTGGACACATAATACACACTATAAAAACACAGTGATATTGCAGATAATTGAATTATGCTGCAGGAGCAGTTTTAAAAGTTTCTATTGAAGTTATAGTAATCTGCTGTTACCTTGAGTCTGCACACTGACTCTGTGTTCTTGTAATTGCTATGAACTCAACCTGATTAAAGCTTTATTACTCTGCAAAGGAGCTCTTTGTAAACTTTAATTACCTTTCAAACATACCGAGGATGAACATTTGAAAGTAGTCTTTAAAAAAAAGTGAAGAAATTAAATGTTTTGTGCCAACAAAAGACATCCAGACATTGCAGAACATTTTGATGGGACCCATAACTCTTAGGATTTCAGTGATGAAGCACTCCTAATGAGACACTTCTCCATTACTGACTTTAAACAATAAAAATGTCAAAAATAGCATTAATATAAACTCGGTAACACGGAAAATCTACCTTTGGTGCCGTTGTTGGCGGGCTCTGTGAGCAGGCGCTCGCCGTGATTGGAGCGCTTGAATCGCCGCTGGATGCGGCCACGGAGACGGACGTTGTCCTCGCTTTCCGAAGAAGGAATGGAGAGACTGCGCTCTTCCTCCATAGAGAGATCAGAGTCCGAGTCGGAATCTTCACCTGGATAAAGAAAGGGAGAAGGAACGATAAAGCGGGAGTGAGAAAGTGAGGAAAAGGATAGGGCTGATGTGTTGGTATTCTTGAGTAAATGTTCTTGATCCTTAGTTAAATATGGGCAGAGATAAAGTCTTTGTTTTTCAGAGATTCATGTCTGCTCATTATGCATATTCACCCCCGTCTCTGTGGAACATGGCTACATCCAGGTCGGTTGCACCAGTGTGGACGATGTTTTGCTCCAGAGTCTGACGAGCCAAAAGGTTTTCTCTAACAGGGGAGTAGAAGAGAAGTTAGGCGAACACACACAAACAATAGAAGCACACAGAAACAGGCAGATACATATTTGAAAAAAAGCGAGAGTCCTTTCAAACACAAATACTCGTGTGCACTCTTCATACAGGCCAAGACATGGTATTAAGACAGACAGTCACTGAGCCATGAAGACATTAACAGCCACTCTCAGGGTACATTAGTGTTGCTCTACATGCAGTACAGTACATTGTTCAGTCTAATCTTCTTCATCTTTATCCCACTGACCCACAAAATGAAAAACAGGGTTATATGCAGGGAGGGAATTTCCACCCCAAGGCAACTTTATCCAAAAACCACAGACCCAACAAACCTGCCAGAATCCCATCTGAATGATAGACTATCCTTGTTTCTCAAGCATCAATTTATTGTTGTTATATTTTATGACATTAAACCACCACGATGTGCACATCTACCTTAATATATTGGTAAAAACTGTGACACGTGTCCATTCATGCGTGCATGCGTTCAGATACCTGGCAGAGCTGACGGAGGAGATTGTGGAGGTTCCCAGTGTGATGCGGTGCAGCCCGCTCTGCTCCAACAGTGAAGCGTTGTGATAGGGGTTCTGTGCCTGAGCACACAAAAACACACGCAAGAAGCTTTAGAAAATAGCTCCCAGCTTTCAACCTGTGTCCAGGAGGCTAGGCATGTGGAACATAAGACTCTGAGATTTGACAAGACTTCTGTTATCTGCTGATAAATCACAAAAGGACGCTAATACGGGTCATCCATACATATAATCCATCAGTGATAAAAACAGCATAGTGCACATAATAATAGTCTTGAATTTTGCCCATATGACTCAGTAATAGAGAGGAAGAGCTTTGGAGGAAATGGGGTTTAAAAGGGTGGAAACAACACATCTCATAAGCGCACACACGTAAACTTCCCCACACGTACACACCAACATCTCAGGCACACAAACTGGCAACAAACTGTATGGGGTTCACTGCACTGACAGAGATTCAAAGGAAATATGGAACATGTATACATATACAAAGTTCAAACACACATAAGCAATAGTAAAGATTCTGATGCTGACGGCTGAGAATTCATACACACACAAGCACACACACACACACATACACACACACACGAGACATGGGAAGTAAGGAAAGATGTGAAAGTAGGATAGCATTTCATACACGCGCATAAAAGCATCATTAAATCGGCACTGCACAGTGCTTTTGCAAAAGCGGGCTAAAGAGCAGGCAGGGATCCACTGGCTGGTATAATGTTTTATGTGGGTCAGCTAGGAACCCCGAGGGCAGCTGGAGAGGACAGAGACACGACAGGAAAGATTGATGGAAGGATAGAGGGAAGGAGAAATTCAGGGCAGGAGGGCTATTGTGCTGTCTAGTAATGGGCACAGCAGCAGGAGAAAACTTAGTAAATGGCTTTAAGGATCACGCAGCTAGGACATTTATGCCTTCGCATTATGATCTTAGATTCACTTAGCTTGTCATCACTGTGCAATAATAATTATAATAATCTTTTGGATACCATAGTTCTTTTAAATGATAACAATTAGTTTTCAACTTCATTTTGATATACTTTTGTGCATGCATTCTGCTAATGCAGTATATTAATGATTCAACAGTCAGGCTAATTCAAGAAACAAATGAAAAAAGGTGTTTCGCTTTAGCGGTAGCAGTATAGATATGCTCGCAAACTGGATATTTATGTATGTTGGACTTACTGTGCTCTGCGGTGGTCTTGGGGGATCTTCTCCAGGACTCTTTTTACCCAAACAGGCGACTCTCCATGCCTCCTGAACTTCTGAGTTGAACACGGTGAAGACTAGCATCACTGACAGACCCTGGGAAAGATGATAAAGAGATATAAAATAAAAATGACAAAAACAAAAACACACAGACTGACAAACAAGATTCAAAAGCTACAGGTAGAGATCGCACTTTGTTGTGTATCGGATCATGCTTTGTTCGCACCTGTACTAGGCAGAGGACATCAAATATGTAGTAGAAAGCCAGTATGCTGTTATTTACAGCCATCAGACCACACAGCCAGGTGGAGGTGGCCACCAGCAACAGCAAGAAGGCATTGCGGATAGTGGCGCTGCAGAGAGGCAGACAGAAGCAAAGAGGGCAGTGGAGGAGAAAAAAAGATTAGAATTGGATTCGCCAGAATGAATCTGTGATACACTCTGATGCATACGCCAGTTGACTGCAGCATTATATCACACTAAACCTTTATTTATAACACAATAATGATGTTTTCACTATATGTCATCATGATTAGGGTAACAGAGAAATATAGAGACAGCAAAGAGAAACCACACTAACGGACGACAGTAGAAGCACTGGAGGGACTACAGAGCGATTCTTATCATACAGCTCAAATCTGAAAGACTACTTTAGAGAAACTCGGGACTTTTATTAAGGACCCTTTGAAGCCTGAAACAGCACAAAACACAAGAAAAGGATTGTACTTTGGAAAGTAGGCTTCAAGGTCACTTTTTTAAAGTGAGAATAGTGTCAAGGCAGACACTTACATGACAGGAAGTTTCTTGGTCTCTTTCTGAGATGGGTTACACGACATCTTGGCTACAATGGTGAAAATGCCCCCATTCAACTGAAAAGTGAAAGATCAATACACAACACATTTAAATGCATTTCAGCTAATCCACTACGGCCATTAGCAACGACTAGGACAAAATCAATGTGGATAAATTAGTCACATAGGAGGGAAAAGATACGTTTAATAAAAGCAAAGCCATTCAAGTCTCTGACAGTATAAAAAAGTAAAAAAAGAAAAAGTGGATTCACAGGTGTGACTGTAATACGCTGTAATCATTCACTTTAAAGCACTGCATCAAATGTCTTGAAGTGAAGTTTCGAAAGGCCTGAATGAAATGATTGGGCTCAAGTGGGTCGCCTTTCTAAAATCCATTTGGAGGGCTGCCACTTGTGAATGTTAATTAGGTTTAAACCTATGTTTACTTGAGAAAGTGCAGGTTGAGATTTCATTCATATCATTTAAGTCTGTGTGCACGTAGAGTTCACTGCCATGTGTCAGACAAACAGAGAGATGTTTACCAGTATGACGATGCCGATGGGACCAGCGAAGCTCCAGATTAGTTTGTCATAGATGGATATCCAACAGAAGTCTGGGTTTCCATAACCCTCTGGGTCCAAACCTACCGCCAGGCCTAAAGCAAACAGATGTGCGGTGAGATTAGACAGATCAGCTCTGTGATGTCCTCTGCTGTCACTCACAGAGAGACAGCAGTCTCAAAGATAGGGAAACAGTATAGGCAGTGACTGCAGGCCATTATTGGAACACCACAACACTTCTATGAATGTTAGGTATGTTTTTAGCTTTTATTAAATGAATATTTTTAGATTTATAAATCAAGGGCTTAGAGAAAATTAGCTCCTGAAAGCACTCTCTAAATATTTGATTACATCTTTGGATCTTTAGATTTTAAATGTTAAATTCTGCTGAACTTTGAGCACTAAGCTGCTACGATTAAACGGCAAAGACACAAACCATCATTTCTCTTTTTAATTTAACTTCGTATGACCTATATGACACATTATTCCAAATCAGAGCAGAAATGTTTCACCCCCTGATTTTCAGCTTCTGGTTGAATCATGTGAATCAAGTTCACGAACAAAAATTCACTGACTGTCAGAGTCGGGAGAAGATCAGGCTGTAAGCTAACGGTGCTCATGGTCAGGTCGGGAGTGCATCATAGGTGATCTGCATGATAACGGCAGTATGTGGCAGCAGGAGGGATATGTGATAGTCTGACTTGTCTTTTTCTTTACGTTGAGCGGGGATACACAAAAACGCTTTCACCTTTAGTTTCTTTCGTGTGCGCATGCACTTACAGCACTGATTCAGTGTAGAACCTGAGGCACCAGTGCTCCATATAAGCACCAGATGTGGTTAGTAGGAAATTTGTGACTTGAACTGTGATATCTTTATCAGTCATGTATCCTTGTTTGGACGAAACTGTCGATGTTTTGACAGGCGTGGCTATAAAGAATATTTAGAAATAAATTGCAAAAGAAAAGACAGAAGAAGCCTGAACAAAGACAGATAAACACACCTCACAGCCCAGAGGAAGAGACATGTGCTAAAGTGTGTTTATGATGGTGGGAAACACATCCATTCTTGTGTGTGTGTGTGTAGATTTGAGAGACAGACAGTGACACAAACAGCAACAGATAAAGGGAAGCTGACAGTATGTTATGAGCCTGGATGCAAACTACCAATCTTGGCGTGTGTGTTTGTGTGTGTGTGTTTGTGCGTGTGTGTGAAGGGGATAGAGAAGAAAGTAGAAAGATATGACTTGCTTAAACTGTGTCATGGCAGAAATTGCTTGCATTAGTATCTCTGCTTTACTGTCTCTGTTATAAAATACCACTGAAACCTGTTTAATCCAAATGTCAAAAGGACACCTTATCTACACAGCCAGACTCACTATGCATGTATGTGTGTGTGTGTGTGTGCCTGTGCTCATATAAGAAAATCATTATTGTGCAGCTGTGGCAAGAACAGGGTTGTGACTGTCTGCTTTTACATGGCTGCACAAACATGTTCCTAGGCCATATCGAGGACTGCGTGCCTGCATGTCTACATGACTGTGTTACCTGTGATAATGGCGGGAACGCCCCAGCCAATGGCGTAATAGAATCTCATGGCTCCATAGTTGATGTTGCGTTGCTCTGTTTGCATTCGGTAGATATGAAGACCTTCCACGAACATCCAGGCGAACGTGGACATGAAGAAGTAATGCAACAGGATGGCGACGACCGTACACAGGAACTGAGGGGAGAGGTTTTTTTTTTTAAAAAAGAGTGATTAAAAAAAGGAAAAGGGGAGGAGCAGGAAATTATAGGTAGCAGAAGGAAAGTGACAAAAAACGATTAAGAGGCGAGAGAGAGAGGAATGAAAGGGGTAGGCTAAGGGGGAAAGGCAGGAAAGATGCGTTAGCAGTGAAAAGACAAAAAAAACATCATCCTTTCAAGGATTGTGCGACAGCTGAAATACAGATGTCTTGGCAACCAACCAACGAGTCTTTATTACAGCAAAGCAGGTGTCAGCAATGAAATAACAGCCGTTCATGATTAAATTACTAATGCATCTAATGAACAGCGATAACGGCAGCATGTTACAATTCGTCCAGGAAAAGCATATAAAATAAAGAATGTAAATGGATGTTGTAAGAGCTGAATTTTACCAATAACACCCAAGAGAGTATTTTAATTATGATTACGATTACGAAAATTTGCACCATCTGCAGAGGAATGTAAATAATGCCCAAACAGGTAATGTCGCCTTTATATTAATTGTGATTGTAGAAGTTTAACAGCTATTTTTAAACATGATGTATTTACGACAATAAAAGCATCAAGAAAACAAAAATAATGCAAATTCGTTGTTTAAGGGGAATAATTAGCTCGACCGAAATAAATACACCTTGCATTTTTGAGCAATAACGGAGAGATATAAATCGAGGTGTTTACCTTGTGAGACAACTATGCTTGGGTTCAAGCTTTGACCTTACTTCCAATTCACAGTCACAGTAAGCGTCCTGTGAGGATCTACTGGTATGTCTGGATGTGTTTTATGAAAGCTGATGGTGACAACAATTGATTATTTGTTCAAAAACAAACCTTTTGATTGGCTGCCAATAATCAACAGTGATAGACAGATGGCAAATCCAAATAGCTGCCAAGAGCGTGCCTACCCTTTTCCAAACAGTTTCCAAGGACGACTTTTCAGATGGTTCTGTTAAACAAACCATCTGGTGTGTCAGGTGATGGTTAATCTATGCCTCATTTTCACATAGAAAACGTTGCTTTACTGACAATAACTTGGACACTGTATAAATAAAAGGATGACGTAATCTGCCACAGGACTCATTTCTGAGGTCATTCGTCTAGATTGCATATCATCAGGAATAAATCCCAGTAAAGGCAGGAGATAAACTTCAAAGCCATCTTTAGTTAGATGCTGCTGGTTGGTTTGGCAGCGATACTTGGCTTCCCCATGAATAATGCAGAGCATTAACATTTTGGCTTTCTGTGAAATTACCTTCAGGCTGCATTCAAGAATGGCTCAAGTGGTTTATTTGAACTCTGCAGCCTTTTAGTCTGAATTGATTTGTTTGACCAGATGAGGACGATGCCATTCAAACTCAAGTGGCACTGAATTACAGCACTTTGAAAAAGCAAGTCAACTTCGTCTAAGAGAACTGCAGTGGTGTTTGTTTAAAATCTAAACCAGCCTCAGGAAACAGCTTGAAAATGCACAACTAAATAAGATGTCTGTGGGAACCTGACAGGCGTGTCAGTACGTGACCTTGTAGCCAAATGCGTTCTTAACATACACAAAGACGAGACAAGGTGCAGTAATGTGCAAATGTAGATGCAGATGCAGTGATTTGCTGTGCAAATACAAAATCGAAACATAGTACATGAGGCAAATAAAGATTTTGTATAGCTTTTAAGTCAATATTTGGCCTGATCACCTTTATTCTTAGGCATCTTGTAATTTCTTTACGTAGTCTCCAGGAATAGTTTTCCAGGCTTTGTGGAAGACATTCAAAGCTCTTCTTTGGATGTTGGCTGCCTTTTATTGCATTCTCTGTCAAAATGATCCCACACTGCTTAAAATAATGTCCATGACTGATAGTGTCAGTTTTCCTCCAGGATGGAAGCGGATGGATCAATAAGTATAAATGCCAGAAGGTTTGCTTTGTCTCCCAGCGCAGTCTTGAGATCATGAAGGCTAGCGGTAACTCTGGACAGGGCCACTGAATTTCCTTAACCCATCAGCAGCCCCAGTATCTGCTCCTCTGTGTAAAGAGGAACAGGATAAGCACTGCCAGAGCTCTACAGAATGACCTCTCAGAAACAGACTTAATTGTGTTGGCCGGAGGGCCCACTGCCCTCTGATGGGATCAGTTCTTACTGCCTAGCGCCATGGAGCCCAACTGGTATTTGCCATAAAATACCAGAACTGGCAGGTCCACCACTGATGCTCTGTACTTTAAACAGAGGAGAGCGGAGCTGTTGCATAGTCTTTTAGATTACAGTTTCAAAAAGCTTAGGCAGTCTATTTGCTCTAAACTGCAAAGACTGACATCAGATTTGCTTTGATGTCCTCTGGCAAAGTTGTTCAAGTTCACTGAACCCTCAGTTTAATGAGCAACCATCTTTTGAGCAAATGTGAGCTTCTACAAGCTCTGATTTTCTGAAATGTGACTGCAATCTGCACTCAACACAGACAAGTACCCCCCAAAAAGGCAATGCGAGTATTGTAGGTTGACAAATGATGATTTAGACAAACATTTATGTATTAAAATAAGTTTGTCTCAAAGAAGTTAATATAAAATATGACTGTCATATTATCATAGATGATAATGGATGAACTGGCCCATTTGCTTATGAAATCTATAATGAATACAACTCAGAACTCTGAAAATTAAGGAGAGCAGACATTTAAGTCCCAGAGGTTAAAAGACGCTCAATAGAATTTCCAAAGAAGAGCCAAAGATGACACAGAAAAAGCAGCCGCCTTGGCAGTCATACAGCCAGCTGATGAATCTCACACTCCCACACACACACAAAAAGCAAACACTACGAGTCACACACATAAGCATGGAAAGACTAAATATGCACAGGCGCATAAAAACTAACACACAACCGCTGCAAGTGCTAAAATGCTCTCCCAAGCATGGAGTACATGAATTAGAGAACATATTGTTCAGCTAGAAGTAACCAGTCACACTGTAAGAGCAGTACTGCCGACTATGTGGGGGATAAAGATTAATTAATTGGATTTCATGCTGAGTGAGCACATATTTGGAGTACCCTCTCGACAAGACTTGCTGCTCTTTAAACACACTTTATTTAGAAACGTGTGATGCAATAAAACTGAGAGATATAGTGGCCAAAAAAAATTGGCAGAGGACGAGAAAAAAGATAGAGGACTTAACGTAAAGGAAAGAGGACAGTGTGATGTAGAGAAGCACAGAGCGAAGAGCGACAGGAAGCACCCAAGCAGAGGATAAGAAAGAGGAAGAAAAACAAAATACTAGGAGGCAAGAAGAGCTGTCGACATCAAAACTGCAAAGAGTGAACATCTTATGATATTGTTTTTGGCAACAGTTTAAGAAAAAACATGGCCACTGCCAGATACTATTTGAAGATGAATGAACTTGTAAATCTAAATGTCACTAAAAATTAGATATACACCACAGCCATGGCAAAAACAAAGTACAACCTCTTTAAGATTTTAAGGTTTAAGGTTTTATGCATTGAGATGCAGTAGAAATAATCAGCTCCTTGATTACTTGGTTAATAGATCATCAGCAGGTGTAGGCACCTCTATAAAACCAGACGTTTGTCTGGTCTGGAGCATCCAACTATGTGCAAACACCTGAATGCCAAAGACATCAGCAATGATTTTAGAGAAATGATTCTTGCTGCCCATTCTGGCAAGGGTTAGAAGGCCATTTCCAATCAATTGGGAAAAAATAAATACAGTAAGAATAGATGGATGTTGAATCTCTGTCTGTCCAATGCAAAAAGAACTATTGCAATGCAGTGCGATACTCCATGGGCAAAACAAACATACAAACAAGTCTACTTTTAGAAAAAATACTTATGCCCTGAAGTGTGAGCCCGGTCTTTATCAAAGATATGGACCTATGTGAAGAGGATGCTCACAACGGAAGGCTGCTTCCGTAACACACTGGAGGAAAAACAAAGAAAGTATGAGCCTTTGTTATTTTGTGATTGGTAAAAAAAAATCAAGATAGGTACCAATCTTCCCAGGAGTGGGCATGCTCAGAGAAATCGCAAAAACCCCCCCCAAAAAACCAAGAGCTACATCTCAGACTCTACAAGCATCATGAACAAGTATGACATGTTTGGAAGGCTTGCCAGAAGAAATTCTCTACTCTCTAAAAATAACATGGCAGCATAGCTCAGGTTTGAAAAGCTGAACAAACCACAAGACTTTTCAACGCCCTTTGAATAAACAAGACCAAAGTGGAGACGTTGCCCTATAGCAGGGGTGGGCAACTCCAGGCCTCGAGGGCCGGTGTCCCTGCAGGTTTTAGATGTGTCCTTGAACCAACACAGCTGATTTAAATGGCTAAATTAGCTCCTGAAGTTCTCCAGAGGCCTGGTAACAAACTAATCATGTGATTCAGGTGTGTTGACCCAAGGTGAGATCTAAAACCTGCAGGACACCGGCCCTCGGGGCCTGGAATTGCCCACCCCTGGCCTATAGTATACAGCACCACGTTCGAAGAAACACCCCATACCAACTGTCAAGCACAGTGGTGGAGAGGTGAGTATCTGGGCTTGTTTTGCGGTCACAGGACCTCGCACTCATTGAGTTGACCTCTGTATACCAAAGTATTTCTACAGTCAGATCTGAGGCCATCTGTCCAACAGCTAAAGCCTGTCCCAAACAGGATAATGATCCCAAGCACTACAGCAGAACGCCTGAAAAAGAAAAGAATCCAAGTATTGCAATGTCTGAGTCCAAGGCCAGACTTCACCTTGACTGAAATGTGGTGCCACTTTAGGAGAGCTGTACATACACAAATGTCTGCAAACCTCAACGACCTGAAGCGATGCTCTAAAGAGTAGTAAACTCCTCCACAACAATGTGAAAGATTGACAAAGTAGGACAGAAAATGATGTCTTCTAACAGTGCTTTTGCAACGTGGCTCCGTTATTGTTAAATAAATAATAACTTTTCTGTTCATCACTATCTAGATATGACAGAAGTTAGACTCTGTTTTTACCATGACTGTACACTGGATAAAGTGGTGACTGACTGTGCAGTGGTGTGAAAAAAGGAACTAAAGCTATAGGCAACAGAAAAAAGATGGATGCAGAAAGCCCACCCCCGCCAGTACATACCTGTTGTTCAGTCTGATTGACCCCAAGCAAAAACACCAGCTCTGATAAAAACATGGCTGCCGCTGTGTTTGAATGGATGCTCCTGGTGTTAGACTTCAGGCCCCGGAGACAGGAAAGCACCAGGACAGTGAGGAGCAGCGCCAGCATGGAGACGCACAAAGAAGAGTATGTGACCAGGGCCAGCGTCTCCAGGTCGCCCTCCAACTGCTACTCACAGAGAGATGCAAAGGAGGGGGGTGAAAGGAAGAGGAGGGAGAAAACTTTTTGAAAAAAGAAACTTCAATCCAAGAAGATGAATCGTTACAACTGCATTGAAATGCAACATCTCTATCTGAACTCTCCTGTCTGCCGTCAGTGTGAACTGACAATATTTATATGACAACCAAGTATGCGATCTATAGAAAGAAATCTAATGAAAGGTAAGTACATGATTAAATCCCTTTATTAAAAACACCTAAAAAAATATATTTTTCTTGAAGCAGTCAGGAAAAAAAAACAGAGGAATCGACGACAAACAAAAGCTAGCTAGCAGACCAAGCTTATCTGTCAGGAGAAACTAGAGTATAAAATCAATTCAGCACGTGCATTTGCCTCCTCTGGAAGCCTCTGCTGCCAGCAAACATAGCAGACACCACCAGAATTTCATTTGGGCAAACTGGGCTTCCCTGCAGAATCTCAAGTGAGTGAGAATAAGATACCCCACCATACCACCAGACTAATGATGATGAATTACTTAATCTTATATAACTGTTTCCAGTTTGGAGAAATGGAAATCGTCAAGACAATGATGTTTCTGATTCCACACGCTCCCTTTCTCGAAATCTGACACACTTAGTATGCTTGGGAGCGGTGGGTAAGGGGTTTTACATTAAGCTGTGAAAATCTTCTACAACTGTAACAAGGCCTTTCTTCAGCCTTCTGAATGTCAGTCAGGATTTGTAGACATTTTTTCCCCTTCTTCAAACTGGGCAATTGCCAGCTGACACTGTTAAATGAAAAAAGGGGCAAAGTGGCAGACATGGTGAAGTAAAAGGTTCACTTAAGGGAAATGCTTGATTACTACAGAAAGGGTCAGGGAACGAGAGAAGATTAAGACTTATCTTGATTTATCTTGATTAAAAGTAAGTAGCTCTTGACTGACTGATCACTAACCTCTCTCTGCGAACTGTCCATCAGCACGCCAAAGGTGCCCAGTCTCTGGCACTGACAGCGCACATGAGACGTGTTTCTGTACACCACCATACAGTCTCTCACCGTCCAGCAACCTCCCTCATACCTGCAGGGACAGAGACGGAATAATAAGCAACATTTCAAGAAAGATGTCCTGCTGCTGCCCATGTGTCAGTTTTTCATAATTAATAGAAGTCACATGCACTCAAAACAACACTCGGTGGACACTTTATTAGGTACACCTTGTTAGTACCAGGTCGGACCCCTGTTTTGTTTTCAGAACTGCTGTAATTCTTTGTGGCACAGATTCAACAAGGTGCTGGAAACATTCCTCAGAGATTACACGCGAGGAATTTAATTGCTCTTGTGAAATTAAATGATTTGCTCTGATTAGTTTTTGCTCACGCATTTTATATGACATAAAAATATTTCCATACATATTGACATAGCTGTTGCAGATTTGTCAGCTGCACATCTCCTGTTACAACACATCCCAAAACCATTTTATCCCGCTGGATGCAGCTATCAGAAGATGGATATACTGTTGTCATAAAGGGATGGATGTGGTGAGCAACAGTACTGAAAGAAAGTTGTGATGTTTAAATGATCCTCAGCTGGTACTAAGGGGCCAAAATGTGCAAAGACTATATCCCACACCATTACACCAGCAGCAGCAGCCTGAAACATTGATCCAAGGCTATAAGATGGGTCTATCCTTTCAATATCCTGTTCTTAGCTGACAGGAGTGGCACCCACTGGGTGTGGTCATCTGCCGCCGCAGGCCATCGTTTATTGTTTGTCTGAAACCGGCCTCTCTTCTAAATGAGACATTGAGTCTCAATGGGATTACCTGTATAAATAAAGGTTAAATAAATCTGTTTCAAGGCTGGACATACTGTGCATTCAGAGATGCTCTTTTGTGTACCTTTCTTTCAGTGAGTGGATATTTCAGATACCTTTGCCTTCCAGTCAGCTCAAAGCAGTCTGGCCATTCTCCTCTGACCTCAAGGCATTTTCACCCAAAGAACTGCTGCTAACTCAATATTTCTCTTTTTTGGACCATCTTCTATTAAAATCCTAGTTCATCCTGTTGTGTAGGTAACAGTTTGAATTATTCAGACCAGGACATGTGGCACCAAAGACCACACCAGGTTCAAAATCACTTAAATCATCTTTCTTCACTAGTCTAATGCTCAGTTTAAACTTCAGCAGGTCATCTTGACCACGTCTAAATACCTAAACGCATTGAGTTGCTAATTAGACTTCTGTGTCAAATATGTGTACGTCAGAAGGTGTTCAGTGAGCATTTGAAATAATCCTTTGGCTAAAGTGTATTTTAAAAGCAGATCAGGCACTCCCGTCTACTTTTACTTTTCTCCTCTCCTCCTCCTCCTCTCCCTTAGCTTCCCTGCTTAGCCTCTTATGTCCTTGTCTAGTCTCGTGTTTTTTGTATTACTTTTCCCTGGAACACTCTCTCACAGTCTGTTCTCTAAAACCTAAAAGAGGAATTATGGATTGGATCAACTGGTCCCTAAATGCAATTGACACCCCTTTCTCAACGAGACGTTTGGGCTTGGGTGAGCCTGAGTGCTGAAGATATCTACCTATTCGGAACCATGGTAACAGGGTTCTGGCGGATCGGAGCTGGCTTGGCCCTGACTTATCGAAGAATTAAGAAAGCGGAACCGGCTGTTCAAACCCCCACAAGGCTGCCCGCTGGGATAGAAACGATGGGAAGAGGCGTGAGTTTCTCAAAATGGGCTCATTGAGTGCAGCACGGATAAGATCTTGGAGAGGCTACGGCTGCTGTGAATACTCAGAATAAGATCTCTGACTGCAGACTGGATACATCTCGGAAGGGCTAGCCCAGAATAACATCTCTGGGCGCAAATTGGATGACATCTCGGGGAGGCACACTGCCGTGAGTTCTCAGAATCGGCTCCTTGAGCACATGAAATGACAACATCACAGAACGCAAGTATGGCGAAGCTCGCGGCTCTCCAACGGGAGATTGAGAGACCAGTGTTGGACTGTAGAACTGCTTTGAAATTCATATGAGCTGTTCGCACTAAAGTAAAAACCACCATCACTTATGCGGATACCCCTTTGGCCCCATTCCATGCAAGGCCACCTGGGTTGGCTGGAAGACTATTTACTTAGCCTAGCAGGGCAAAGGACACTGTCTCAGCTGAACTCTGGACACGCACACACATACATATACACTGATATGCACACACTCATCCCCCCTCCCTTTCCAAACGCCTTCGACGCTTATTCCCTTCCGATGCTGCACCCTTTACCCACCCCTGTTGCTTCTCATGTGTTTCTTTGGTGTGTTAAGAGTTTTTTCATGTGCTATGTGCAGAGGTGTTTTTTTCTGTTCTCAAACTGATCTCCCTGTTGGAGCTCAGCCTGGGGGGAGTTATTTTTTTCTCCTTATCTTTTCTCATGTGGTGCATTTTCCATTGTTATACCTCTCTGACCTGTCTTCCCCATGTGGTGTTTTGTGTAATGTATGTATGGTCGGAGGGTAAGATGGCGCCGCCATTGCGTGCAATAGGTTGGCAGCCTTATGAAATTTCCCCTTGTGGGACTAATAAAGGTATATCAAATCAAATCTAATTTTATAATGGTTTAGTATGGTAGTTTCTACTGTGGTAAAGATAGTAGGTGTGGCTTCATTATATGTGCTGATTAAAAAATACTTTTTAATCAGTGTATATGATCAGGCTAATTCAACTTCTAGGATATTGGTATATTTTCTGACTCTTTCTTAATTTTTGTTTTTTCTGCATTTGACTTGAGTCAGTGTCACTAGTGGTAGGATGAGGCGATACCTTGAGCCTACAGAGGTAGGCCAACTAGGATGGCTCATCAATACGTGCGATTGCCATTGAAAGTTTGCTGTGTTTCCAGCACAGTCTCAAGAACATGGAGGAGATTCCAGGAGTTACTATAGTTACTAGTTACTATCAGCAGGACCGGTATCTGCTCCTTTGTGCAAGACGTATAGAATGAATAGAATGCCAGAGCTACAAAATGCCCCAACATTGTCAGCCCCCCACATCAAAGAACATGGGGGTCAAACAAACTACTGAATATCATTTTGAGTTCCTGCAATGAAATTTTGTCACAATGGACCAGCCTGCTGCACAAGTTTTTACTTATTTTCTGGGTTTCTTTGGATTCAGCCCTCTGTGTTCGACAGACCATTTCTAGTTCTTGTTCTTGTGCATCCTGACTTACAACAGTGGACACTTAGCAGCTGCCTCAACAGCAGTGCAAGAAAGTCTGAATAAAGATATATTTATATTTTAAAGCCAACAAGACAAAACCCAAAGTCATCATATTAACTTCAAATCTGAAGTTTAAGATATTTGCATTTAGCAAATTTCAAAAATGACAGTTTGATATTTCCAAACTCTACACAGTAGTGTATCTTTTAATCACGCAGTGACATACCGCAATACCCTGGACTTCAGTATCAACAGTATCAATACAGTGCGAAACATCGCATGTTATGTACTCACGGGCTGCTGTGGTTCCATTGTACACACAGAGGCTTGCTGCGATTGGCCGTCTCTAGCAGCTTGAACTCCAGTAAGATGGGTTGCTCTAAATGTCCGCCCACAAACGTCTGGTTGTTGTAGACAGAGATAGTGACCACCGGGGAGTTCATTACTGGATGTCTGGGAAGCCTGAAGGAGAGACAGTACAGAAGTTACAACACATCCTCCAGATCAGACAGAAAGCAGAGTTTGATATCCTGGTTAGGATGCTAAAAAAGGCAGAGACACAGTAAGCAAAAAAAGAGACAAACCGAAAAAAAGAAGTGTTTTGTAAACCAGATAAGACACAAATGACTGATTATTGACACCAACTGAGAAGTGGACAGATTGTTACTCGGTAATTAGGCCCAGAGGAGAAGTGGGGGACAGCAGAAGGGAAGAAGAGAGAAAACAAAGTAAAGGCAGGATGATTAAAACAGAGAAAAGATCGCTGGAATTAGTCCTGATGCAGATACTCTGCTGACCTACCAGTGTTCCTCATATGACTATGAATTCAATTAGCCACAACTTCTTTTAATCATTTATTGAGCAAAGATGCCAAACATGTCCTACTTGCAAACATCTGATACCGTGATGCGTGTTTCATATGTGTCTTTCATGGTTGCGCATTAAAACAAGCAACCTGAAGATGTGGGTTTGGGTTTCAGTGATGGATCTTTTTCAACCTTTTTTTCCCACTTTTGGAGACTAAATGATCAATAGCACGAATTATCGTCATTGGATCTTTTTAATACACATATATATGTAAAATCCCGGCATGTTGATGCTAGAATTGAAAGATAATGATCCATATTTAATGATGTGATGCTCACGTTATTTAAAAGCAATTTTTGCAGACTGATTAGCACCAAATCAAAGACATACGGGCATAAATCATGAGAAGTTTTTAGAGTTGCAGTAATGAGATTTTCTTTAGTGTTCTGTGCGTTTCAGATTCCCACCTCACTCCTCGTCTGTCTGTGTGGTACTTGGGAGGAAGGGCAGCACCCAGACTTCGGTAAATGAGCAGGATCACGATGGTTATGGGCGGCTCAGGCAACGCAGCAGTATGTTTTGCCGCAGTGTATTCTCCTGTCTGATTGGCCGAGATACTGACAGGCGCCGAAGCGGTGTTTTGAGGATCTGAGGCTGAAACTGAAAAGTTTGAGTCAGAATATGTTTCTTGGGTTTAGCCCGAAACACTCTGAAGGTTTTTATTCAGTGTGTGTGTCTGTTCTTACGTTCTTTTTCCGTCCTCTCCTTCTCCTTCCAGTTATGCAGCCGCTGCCGTTGTGGCACCAGGGCAGCAGGGGGCAGTATCACATGAGTATAGGGATCCCAAAAAGCCTGACCACGAAACGGGGTGGTGTGGTAGCGTGGGAAACGCCTCCGTACATGGGTGTGGTTCTCCATGCGGTCCAGGTTCATAACTGATGAATAAACATGCAGCAACAGACACATAAAAACACATTTTTGGATGAAATTCCCACCAATGTTGGGTAATTAGGGTAATTATGTTGTTACATTAGCATAATATGACTGGTTAAAATAACATGTATCTTACACTTTAGATAGCAGCAGAGATGCATTCGCTTTCTGATTTTAAAAGTATGTTAAAAAGTGGAAATATAGTCCTTATCCTGATTTTAAGCTATGCTCATTGTAGTAACCTTTATAAGACAAAGTGTCACAATCACAGCAAACCAATGTCACTGGTCCCTATTTCACCATATTTTGGGTGTCGCATGTCACAAAGAAACATGTTACTGTAATTGTATTACATTTTTCAGTAACGCAGTAATGTAATGCATTGCTGTGGACAAATGGACAGAAGGAAAAACTCCTCAAACAAACACATTTTTTTCATCCTGTCCACTTGCGTTAAAATGAGCTCCTTTCAGTTCGTGTGCAGGAGAAAAACAGTGAAGTGATTACCAGCAGAGATATGGAAATTACTTTTACTTGCATCTAAGAGAGAAACAACTGCCTACAAAATAACACAAATAGCACGCTAACACAAAGCTAGCCAAGAACCCAAACTGGTGATAAACCTGAGTGCATGCTGACCCCAGTACAGCAGCCAGAGCTTGATCATCAACACGTAACAAAGACAGTGATGGGCAGTCCGGCTTACAGCCTCCATTTATAACTGCTCATATTTCACTGTGGTGAATATTTTGAAGTCTCTTTGGGTTTGTTTTAAAATTTTCTTTGTGTAGGAGAAAGTAATGTAATGAGTAGTGTAACTTTTTATGTGCTCTGGCAAATAATTAAGTAACATACTGCATTACTTTTAACAAAAATAATAAGTTAAAAAAAACCACCAACACTGCATATTACTTTTTGCAATGGCTGATTAACTGGAGCAGAACTGAACACACTGTGCTCTCTACAACACCTCATGAACACCTCAAAAACATGTCACTGTTGTGTACAAAATAAAGTGTCTGATCTTAAACTTGTCCAGTTTACAAAAATACATCCATCAAGAAGAAGAATAATGAAAGAACCCCCACACTGGGTCATTACCTGAAAATAACCCTGAAATCATTCTGGGATAAACTGTCTCTTAACAATACTACCCATGATGTTTCTCTTAGTACACAAACTATATCAAGAATATTCTCCAACATTAAGCCAACTGACTAGGAAAAAAAGTAGGAAAAAAAAACTGAATCCAAGAAATTAGAGGAATCAGAAGCTTGATGGGTTACTTTTACATATGCTGACCTCATTATCTCAAAATTTGGACATATATGACCATCTAACACTGCTTTGCCAATTAAAATACAAAGCAAAAGCAAATCAAGCGCCCCCTAAATTAGTGCCTGACCGTGTGTCTGCATGTGCCAACCACAGCTGTTCCATGCACCCATGAGTAACACTACGTTGAAATTCAAATTTCACTTCAAATTCAAATCAACATTCAACCCCCTGGAAAAACACCGCAAACTGCAGCATGATGAATGCAGGACAAAGAAAACAAGGCAATGCTTGCTGACACGGCTCATTCAACATCAGCTCATACATCCATAAAAGCAGCCTGTGCATCCATCCAGCTCACACTGACCAACTGAAATCACCAACACGGCCGAAGACATTAAGAGTAACAAAGGCTTCAATAACATTGTCGACACACTAGACAAACGATATGGTATTTTCCTAATTATTTTATAAAGGCAATATGAGTTTTATTCACATCCACCATGCAGGTACAATGAATGATGTATATGTACAAACACATATTTGTCTGCAAATGGTAGTTTAAAGAGATTAAAAGGAATATGACCTCTTGATTTAATTTTGTGTTTTGGTACAGTTTTTTAAAAAAAAAAATCTTCAAAGAGCTGCACTGAATTTAAGGAAATGAGGAGGAAAAATTTTGTTTCTGTGCAGAGATTTGTAGAGATGTGAAGATGCTGAACCAGTGTTCTGTTTATTCACTGCAATACTGGACAAAAGGACTGTGATCATCGTTTTAGCCATAATCGTGCAGCCCCAACCAGCACTCTTATCTTCTTCTGTGCCATTAAGTGTCGAAGCAGCTTGCGTGCCAGACCCGTGTGACCTTGAGTCAGTAAAAGTAATACGAGACAGCTCATACAGCTACTTGATTTGTCTGTTTTATTTAAGTTTAGCTTTTCCTCTTTGATTCAGTCATAGAACAATTGTCATTTTTAGCTGTGTCATTAAACAATATTTTTTTCCCTATGGATTAGTGAATCATTAGGTAGCGAGAGAATATAAAAATTCCCAAACACGCACACAGAGTGGAAGTACGTCAGCATGGAGCGTTCAATAACGACGAAACATTTGATCCAGCAAACAGCAATCAATCTGTTGGTGTGAGAGGCATGAGAGTTTATCCGATAATATTCATGTACAGTGGTTTATTTGTTAAATAAAATGTAAGAAATTGCAAATATGGGGTTTTTCTGCCAGCATCATCAAAAAAAGCAGCAAAAATCGTAATTAACCGAAGGCTGACAACCCATCAAGTTCGTCCACGTCCTCTCCCATGTTATTCATTTTTACCCGTTTAGCTTGGAGCATCAGCTACGTGTTTGTGTGTTTGCTGGAGTGAAAAAATTTGCGTCAGTCATGTTTCTCATTAGTGTTGCCTTCACTGCTGCTCTGTGCTTGTCGCCTCGGCTTCGATTCAGAGTTAAATAACTAGATTTTGAAAGAATCCAAGAGCAAACGCAGGTATAACTAAGAAAGAGATTCACAAACATATAGAAGTTCAAGTGGTAAGTCAATATTAGCCAACAAAGGTACGTCATGAGGAGATTACAGTGACTGTGTGACCAAAGGTACACAAGAAGAAGCTGCTGAGGCAAAATTCAGCAGCTGGATACTTTGATGAGTTTTTGGGTGCAAAGTATTTTGAAGGAATTCAATCGGCGTGTGCAGTTAAGAGCATTAACCGAGTGTGAAATTCATTGTCACTGGCTTGATCCCTGCCAAAGCTGCTGCTGCTGTTGCCACTTCAACACCTCGTCTTGTTGTAAGCGGTGCAGATTATCTAACAGCATTTTTTGACACTGTGAAAGTGACAGAAAAATGTGGATAAGAGCAAAAAGCACAAGTGAAGGGATGGCAGAAACTAAATGAAACTTTAATAACCTTGACTCTTAGGAGCTTTGCATGTCCAGTGATGTTAAACGCCAGCGTGTATGTGTTTTTTGTGTGAGATGCATGTGTCTGTCTGGCATCTGTATATGTAGATGATGTATGTTGGCCACTGCTGCGGCGCTTCGGGGGGGTTGTGGATGTGCTGAAAGCATTAGCTGCTGTCTGAGTGGGAGTGTGAAATCCATCTCTCTGTGGTGCTGCCAACATTCTGGCTGTGCCATCATCATCACTCGCATTAGTGCTGTTCATCCCCATGCTTTACAATGACTCATTATCGCTGATTTCACAGCAGCGATTTACAGTATTGTGAGAAAACTGAAGCATATCATTTGCAAAGATTGAGATTTCATTACTGTCTCGTTTAATTTTGGGGTGTGATCGGTGATTAATTATTGTATTGTGTCTGCATGTCTGCATCTGCAGTCCAAACTCACCAATGTTGGGAGCAACCAGCGCCACCGGGTTGAGGTAGGTGAGTTTCATGTTCTGAGCCAGATTCTTGGCGTACTGCTCCAGTAGCTCCGTCAGCGCTCCCGGACCGCCGCCTGGGATGTGGTTCTGACTCTGAGCGAGAGCACGCCAAAGCCCAGAGGTGCTCGGACCCAACAGCACACTGCAGCCTCGCAGGACGTTCTGGCACCAGCAGAAGGATAAAGAATTAATAAAAGCAGAAATAAAAACAGAAAAAAAAGTATCATGGCTTCTTAGGAGGTGCTTCGCTGCACTGTCTTCGAGGACAGACGAGCTTCACAGTAAATAACAACCGTTAAAAAATGTTAAATATTATCGGTCTGAGACTGTGGACGGTGACAAAATATATATATTTAAGTTCTTTGGTCCCACACGGAGGCAGACAGCTGCTTAAACACTGGTTAAAGACTCAAATAAAAGTTGACTTGTGGACAGAGGACAACCAGCTATGGTGTTTTCTGCTAACAACACTGAATCCTCTGATGATGTCTGTTATACCGGAGTAGTTCTGAGACTTTCAGGGAACAGATTATGTTGGTTTGCAAATGACTGGAATACTACTTGAAGCCTGCTGAGACTGCACTCAAAAATGTTTTTCCCAAAATGCATCCATCCATCCATTTTCTTCCACTTATCCAGGGGAACACCGAGGCTTTCCCAGGCCAGCCAGGGGATGAAATCACTCCAGCATGTCCTGGGTATGCCCAAGATTTGAAGTCAATTATTTTTTTTATTTATTTTTTTTTTTTTACATAAGTACAATGTGAAACATTGAAACATTAATGGAATTTGATTGGTATACATTCAGTTTGCACCAAACATATTTTCATTAATGAATAATTATTTGAATAAACACATTTTGTATTGTTGTATTTTTGGCGTGTGGTTGGGTTATGACAAACATTTTAATATTTTCTTATTTTTCTTTCCTTTTTTGTGAGGTGCACATTGCATCTGAAAGACATTGTTTGTATGATCTCCTGTAAATAAATAATTTATATTCTCTATATTTTTAAAAACCATTTATCGCCCATTCCTACAAAATTACCATTATAGTGATACTGATACACCTACACCTTACACCTAAGTTATATAAAGGAAACTAATTTAAGGTTTTACAGTATTGAAGACTTTACATTAAACATAGGAAACAGGCAGGATCACGTTTAGTTTTAGCCAAGCTGACTGTGTGAAAACCTGCATGTCTTTATAAAAGCATAAATCAAATCTATAAAGGTGTCCCTGTGCTGGTAGCACTGTTTTTGTTTTTTATGTTGTTGTTTTTTTAAAGATAAATAATGAAACACAATTTCAAATTTAACTGCATAATGATATAAAACACAAAATTGTGGAGAAAAGACAAAAGATAGAGGAAATAAGAGACAGCGAAGGCACACAGGGAGACAATTCAGACAATAAAGTTTAAGAGTGGGAGAAAAACGAGGAATTAAAGGTCAGAACATGAGAATCTGGTTCTGGTTGAGCAGATGAGAAGTACGCTGCATCGTCACGCCATTTGTCTGGCTGCTTTGAGCACAGCTGTGATAAAAAAAAATCCAAGCTAAGTCCTGACCCCAATTAGAACAAGCTTCACCACTGTCAGTGCTCCCATGTCATTGCTTTTTTACGGAGAATTGGTGACTATGGATGGAAGCCTCTTAGAGATTAGTCTGGACTGCACAGCCTTGCAAGAAGGGCTGAACAAAGAGAAATATCAGTGGAAAAGAGAGAAAGAGAGAGACAGGGAGGATCCCTTGCAGTCAGACCTAATAAAGTACTGCAGTGTAATATATTGCTCTGGGGAGAAAAGAAAGGAAAAAATAACATATGACACAACCGTCAGGCAAACAAGGTACAAGTACATGCAGTGCAGCATAGAAAGAATGCATGAATTGTTGGGGGAGATAAAGAAAGATTCAAGAAGAGAATTTGTGCGTGAGTGAGTGAAAAGAGGAGAAAAAAGAGAGAATAAGAGAGATGAGAAGTCACAGGCAGAAGGCACAGAGGTAGGGAGGTGGAAAGTTGCGATGAGATGGAAAAATAGAGTGAAGAAAAGGATTGTTGGAGGTGGGAGAAAGGACAAAATGAACAATGTGACGGTATCATAAAAATGGCATCGTTCTAGTTTCTTGTGCTCCCTTCTTATCATCCGTTAGAGGCTATCGAGTCACGTACAGCATTACCTGTATGTGACTACAACTACTTTTGAAGATGACCTCTGTGCAGTAAATGTTTCAGCACGTGTAGTGAGAGATTCTGACTGCTATGAATAAATTATCCTCTGAATGAAAATGCTTGCTGTTCTCCTAGAAAGCACGCCCAGTTAAACCTCCATCTGCACTTAGAGAAAACTGGAAAATTGAAAATTGGAAAATAGGCGGCTCTTGAGCGCAACACCCGGCAAGAGCCCATATAAACTTTATTGAAAAGAAAGAGGGTGAAGGGGGGAAAGAAAAGGAGAGTGAAACAGTATAGAGGCCACGGATGACGGGAATCCAGAAAGAGAGATTCACAAAGGCAGCATGGATGACGGAGAGAGAAAGAGGGGCTACCTTTTTTTTGCAACATGCAATTTAGAAAAATTGGCTTTTTCAATTCAGCTCTTCGGCGCTTCTTTCGCTTCATTTAAGAGAAACTACAAGTACATTTTAAAGATTCTGTCGCTGTGCTGTCACGTACTTGACAAAATGTGAGCCCCAGCCGTCTCCTATCATACAGCAGCATTCAGATGGATTTGATCACAGCTTGAACATGAAAGGTTTTAGTCTTCTTTCGTTCACTGCTACATACCTGATGTGAAAACTCTACTTTCCTCCCCGCTTCCCTTCATCTCTGCTGAAGCCACGGGGCTCTATTACCGCCGCTGGGTTACTATAGAAACTGTGTTCGGCATTACCTGTTCATCTTGGCCTAATAGCTGCTGTTGTTTAAAATGTTGTGTCAAGTATCATCCGATATAAATTTTCTATTGTTGAGAAGAAAAAAAGAGGGCGGCCTGTAGCTTCCCTTTAGTGATGCCATAATAAACCAAAAGCTACCTCATTACCTCCAGACGCAGGCAGCACAACTGTTTTACAGCCAGAAGCCGAGGTTATGAGTCAGGTGAGCCGGGCATTAATGTGCTAATGTGGCAACACACCGTATAGCGGCTTTGTGACACTACAAACCAGCTAACCAATTGCGAAGCCCTAATGGCCGTGTTTCTGATTTACTGTCAGGTTAAATGAAAGGAACGGCAGGAAAAGGTTTTTGTTTTCTCTCACTCTAGGACATCATTAATGCTGCTGCTGAGTTGCCATAGCAACTGTCTGTATGTGAGTGCGTGTGTGGACTGTGTTTGCTAAGATACCTTTTGAGTGCCACAACAAATTCACATACACAGGTTTAAGACGACTTTATAAAAAGAAAGAAAAGTGAAGGGAGGGTGAAGTCTTACTCCAGTGTGTTGCCGTGCACTTTCTGTCTCCTAGCCACCAGATTTGTGGCTCAGATGTAACAAAAAACCAGCACCTTAAACTCAGACTAGTTCAAGCGCGTTATGCAGAATCAGTGGAGTAACAAAGCAAATGTCAGTGGGAAAACACTGGGGGGGATTGCATTACGGAACTTTAACATCTAAATAGGCACAAATGACATTTTGTGCTCAGACTACGGGAGAATAAAATATAACCACTCACTTTCTACTGCTCACGGTTACCATCAGGTGGCTAAAAATCCTCCCTGTTAGCATGAATTATGAATCGCATCCTGCTGTCTGCTGTGGATACTGTACTGGAGAGAGATACATCTTTTTATTGCCCACTAAGGTCCCTAATTAAAGTGAATAAATCACACCCTGGCTGAAACATTAAAAAGCAGGAGCCAACTCATCAGTTAAAGACATAAGAGGGAAAAATGTCGTGAGGTTTCAATTAATAACCATGAGAAAAATCGCTTGTTTCTAGCAGAAATCCCACATTATACTTTACGACTCTTACAACCGTTTGAGTGACGTGGAGAGAAAATGTTCCAGCGGGAATTACGATTTAAATTTACCTCATGAATTACAATAAGTGTAACTACCGCAGTAAAGTATTATAAGCGAGTGAGCTGTCAGTTTCATGTCAGCGAGCAGTTTGGAAGGCTGAAGCTAGCAGGAGGGGGTCCTGCATTCCTGGATTCTTCAGCCACTTACTCGTGATGTATGGAACAGGAGCAGCTCATTCCTTGTCAGCTGAGTTTGATATATAAGCTTAAATATTTATGGCAAAATAAAACAGAGATGTCTGGTTACCGCCTTTATGTCAGAATGCCAACAATTTTTAAATTATCGCCTGTCAGCTGGTGCATCCTCAGCTGAAGGCGTCGGCATCAGGTAAACCGAGATCCTGTCAGTTAATATGCGCTGCAATACTTCATGAGTTACTGTCACCGCATCGCCATAGCAACATTACTTCCAAATTTCTGAGAAAAGACATCTCGTTGTAATATCTAGTCTGGGTCTGTACCCCATAATAGTAGAGTGTATCAATCATAGCTAGAGTTTTAAATAACAGCAGCTATTTTATGTCCTCTGGGAGATTCTGTGCAGATTTGTAGTTGCTAGTGGCAGGAGTATAGTAACACAAAGTCCGCATCATTCCAGATTTTAACTCACAACTTAATGTTTTATTGTAATATTTAATTTTGCACCAAGAGAGCAGATATTATTAATAATTTCGCATCATATTCACGAGGTCATTTAGAGTAGTTAGTTGGACGCTTTCCTTAGTGATCCGCTTGTTAAGTTACACTTAAATCTATTGAAATACTGATAAAAGCTGCCAATAAAATGAGATTTAGAAAAACTTTTGATTTTCACACATGAAAACACCCCTTACTTTTACACCTGGATTCTTCCAACAACCTTTCACAGCTTGCACTTCATCTGTATTTTAAACAGTCCTGCTTTTGCTCACTAAATGCAGCATTTTATCAATATACCTAGAAGTTGTCCTTGAAGTGCTCATGATGGTGTTCGCTGTATTGTTTGTATCGTCTGTGTGAATGCTGCTTTCCACACTTTTTCCATGACGTCACTTAGATTTAGATCAGAAAGGATGAATCATCAAGAACCAGTAAACAGTTAATGCAAAATGTCTTCCTTTTTTCACAACACCTGCATCCTCAATACATCAGTCTAAAATACACAGACTCAAGCAGAGTGTGTCTTTGTAAAGACTCTAACAGGAGAGTATAAAGGAATTTTCAAGAATATGTAATTTTTTACCTCGTTGAAGTACGCGTCCTGGGTGGCGGTAAGTCCGAAGCCACTCTGCTGGGTCTCAAATGTAAGTAGGCGTGACAGCAGCCGCTCAGCTATCTGCAGGTCATTGCCATAGAGCCGGGTGGTAGCCTCGGTTACATCACGGAGCTGGTGGGCAAGCTTCTTCTCCATGATGGTGTTCAGCTCTGTCTCGTTGCGCTCCAGGGAATCGAGCTACGCAAACATCCAGACGCGGAAAAAATATTTATTGAATGAATGAAGAGATTTAATGCCAGATGACATATTTGCATGCGTGAGCATTTCAGTTGTCTGTCCAACAGGCAAATCTGTCCTTGAATAATTTTCAGACTGAAGAATTCCTTCAAGACAGGAATTAAACTGGAAATCTCTGAGAAAGCGTTCCAGCTGCATATTAAAAATATTGGTTCCTGTTACTGTTTATTTTAAATAAATGAAATTAAAAACTTAATTGAAATATTCCTGCAGGAGAAATTTAGATTTTAGATGTTTAGAACAAACTTTTAATGGAGTTAAAAAGCGAATTAGTTATTGTATTACTGTCATTAGCGGTCTACGTACAGCAGCACTGAGCTCCACAAACGGAGGTGAAGTGCAGTTGCAAAGGTCCGGCTCCAACCAGCCTCTCTCCGCATCACAGTGTCTAATGGCAGCACCTGCAAAGAGGAGAAACAAGATTTTTTTTTAAATGTCTCCTCACAATGATCTGTCATGAAAAATCAATGTGTTTGAATGCATTTGTGTTAATGTATACGGACCGACAGAGCCTTTGGGGCAGGGCACAGCGGCAGGCAGGTTGAACTTGGTACGTGGCCACCAGATCCCCTGAGTAATGGTCTTTGGACAACCATCATAAATGACTGCGGGAGAGAGAACACCAATTAAAATCCTTATCAGCTCAACAACCTTTTCCATTTAAAATCATGACAAAATATGACTCACAATGTAAATACTTTTTTTTTTAAGTTTTTCTTTTGACTTGCAGAGAAGAAAATGAAAATGATTGTAGAGAATAAAACAGCAGCGTCTCACTAAAAGAAGTAATTACAAGTGGAGACGCTGGAACTGACAAAGCTGCACAGAACAGGGGAAAAAGGGAGAGAGAATCAACTGGATGCTGTTAAATAGACGGTGACTATAATTAACAGTTTCTTTGTGTCCCCGGGCTCAGGCAGAGACTTGACAAACATGACCATTTTTAAAAAGATGGAACAGCGGAGAAACAGGAATCCTGTGATTACACAATGGAAGGTAAATAGGGTAAAAGCTCAGAAGTGGCTCATTATTGCCCTTCACATGTCTTTGTCTCTACAGATAATTTAGTCTGAAGGCTTTTGAACCCATCTTAAAAACTAAACACCTTGTTTAAAGTCATCTGGAGTTTGCCACCAGTCTACTGATAGTCCCACAAAAGATACACGGATGATGAAATTGTTTTGACAACTTTTGGGAACTACGACTTCGCAGAAAAGGTTTAATACTAAATCCAACTCGGAACAAAAGCAGCTGATTTTTTCATTTACTTGGTTTTTATCAATGGAGCGGTGACAGTGACACACTTTTAACATAAAGCAAATCGTTTTCTACGAGTGATTCACTCCCTCACACTAATATTGCCTTCAGGCATTTTTTAGAATTACTGAAGTTTTTTATTTATTTATTTGATTTTTTTCACCCGCAAGCGGTGACGCCTCAGATATGATACGGAGCTTCACATCAGCAGATGAATGAATGAATGATGTAGCCCCCTGTTGTGTAAACAGGAGTAATCTCAACAGGCAACAGTGAGATGCAAAAATATGACAATAAACACACACACACACAGTTCAGAGCCCCCGCTGGTGCTTGCTTCTTTTTTTTTCTTTCTTTTTTTTAAAGAAAATAAGCTAAAAATAAACAAACACAAATTACAAACTCAGTTGACCTGCTTCTTTTTCTCACCTTCACAGCCTGAGTTTGTGACCTCAGCAAAAGGGTTGTCGCATGAGTTGCACTGGCGACCAATTACGCCAGGCCTGCACTGACACTGTCCTGACTCTGGGTCGCATGCCCGCGAGAAGGACCCCACAGGGTAGCAGTCGCACGGCAGGCAGGTGTCCGAGTTTCGCGGACGGAAGTGGAACTCCTGAATATACACATGGACGGACACATGAGTCTCAACCGTACAAACTATCAGCGTGTTACAATTACATCAGCGTGCATGACTGTGAGATTTATACAGTGAATCAGATGGGGAGCCATGTATAAGAGAGAGTTGAAGAGCATCAATCAATGCATTACAGTTGATGATTTAGTTTGCACAGCTTGAGAATACAGAGGATATTGATGCCTTTGCCTCACACACCACTAGAGATGACGACCCGCCTGGTCTCTAGAAACAATTTGTGGCAAGTGTTTGCAGGTTGTTACAGCACCAAAACTTTCTTGTGATTGCTTTGATCGCTAGCAGATTGCCAAAGTTGTCTGTTGTCTTCCAAGTCTGGAAGACACTGAATTGTCTGTGTACCATCAAGCGGTAGTGGAACTTGAAAGTAAGAATGTTCACCTTTAAAACAAAAGCTGGCTCTTTACCTCTGAAACCAACACATTTCAAAAGACACAACATTCCCCACTTTCTGTTTGCGTAGCACTCTTCACAGCTTAGCAAGTAGTTGCAGACAAGTTGCAGACATCTTCCCAACAGACTATGATTGGGTCACTCGCCAGTCTCCAGGCCTGTGTCACTGCAATTTTAGTAGTTGTTTTCAATGCATCTGCCAGCTACTTGCAACAACCACTTGCATCTAGTTGGGAATTATACATTTTTCCCTAGCAACTGGTGGTTGCCAGGCAGGTTGCCAGCCAGTGTCTAAGCCTATGTGAATCGGACCTAACTCTGCAGTAAGGACAAGAATAATACCAGGTTAGAGGATGATGGTGCAGCATCACCAGTGTATCTAATGTAATTCTGAAGGATTTCCCAAAGTAACTGTTAATGTATAGAAAGATAAATCTGTTAAGATCTCATTTTAAACCTTACTTTAAGATATCCACTGCAATACTTGCCTCGACATGATTGGCACGTAAATGAAAGCATTGTTGTGTTAGCACAACAATGAGAAGAATAAAGTAACTTCAAATTGAATCTAAATTGTTATTAACTACTTTGTCCGGGGTCAAATCAACATGGTGATCGGCTATAGAGAAAAGGCACCACATTTCCGACACACTCATTGTTTATGCCACCTACACACTACTTGCCAGCTGGAATTCAATATAGAGATTGTTCAGTAAAACCTCCCAATTTAACCCTTGGACCCCGATCTGTGATCATGTGTGCTTCATGTAGTCACGAGGTGTGGATTTAGGGGAAATCACACAGATTAAAGATTATCTTCAGGATTAAAGCCTAGATAAAACAGGATTCAATATAGCAGCTACAGAGGAGTATATCAATACGCGTGTATTTACGAATCGGAAATTTCAATATCTATGGATGATCAACATATCGTGGTTGCTGTTATATATACATCTGGATAGCCTATCAACCTGAGAGGCGTTTACTGGGTTGTCTGCAGATGATCAATTTACTAATTAGGTATTTTTAATCTAAACAGCATCAATTTTAAACATGACAATTTTAAATATTTGGTTCCATAGCAAAATGTGTTGTAATGACTTTTTGAGCAGCTCCAGGATTTAAGTAATACAACAACTACCCATCCATTCATCTAATTTCTTTACACCTTATCCAGCTTAGGGACTATGGGAGGAATATCCAGAGGAAACCGACACACCCAGAGGGGAAAAAAAACGTATTTCTACTACCTTTCACAACATCGTTGTATGTACTTTGTGTGTTTCTCCTGGTTACCTTGCACTGACACTGTCCGCTGGTCTTATTACAGTCAGGATCGAAGCCTTTATTGGTGTCACAGTGGCACGGTCCACAGGTTGGAGATCCCCACCAACCCCTGGGACACTGATGATCAATCCTACACGCACACAGAGACACAGAGTCATTAACACAAGATAGATCAGATAAAAGAGAAAAACACCAACTGAGCAACACAGCCTGTCAAAAACTTTTAATCGCTCTTCAAAGGATTCAACATTCCCTCTGATTTCCAAATAATTGGTGGGAACAAAGAGATGAAAGAAACAAGTATGAAATGAAGGAAGCAAAGGTATGGATCGAACTGGGAGGAAATATTAATACTGACATGTGGAGGTAGATGTACAAACAAAGAACTTGCACTTTTGCTGAGACACAGAAACAAGATATGATTATACACAATATATCGATTAACATTTAACAATAAGGTTTACAAGGTGCATTAGACTTCCTACATAGCCACAAACTTTAAATGTTACTTATTGCTGGCACAGCCACACTTTGAACAGTCGCATATTAAACAGGAAAGCCTCCTTCACCCATTTAAAAATTTATTAAGCTCACTGATTCGTTTTAAAACCTGTTTTCTCAAACTACTAAACTGCCACTGAATTTCAACTCTTACTTAAATAAAAATAACTTTTTTTTATGTTCACTACACTTCTCATTTGCTCACATCTCAGCTAATGTGCTTTCCTCCTAGACTCTAATGTCTAGCGTCTAATGGTTCACTGAGGAGATGAGTGCTTCTCGCAGTTAATGCAGACTGTTGTGCACATCTCTTAATTGCACCTTGTGGAAAGTCTCAGAGAGCAAAATTCAGATGTGAGTGATTTGTAACTGAATATCAGGGTTGACTCTCCCTGTTGTGTATTTTTGGCAGCTTAAATGCAAAATACTTTGTCTGATCATAACTCAGGGTGCACAGAAACAAAGACAGGGCCTTAAGCGGAAGCTGCTCCAGCTGTGCTTTGATGAATATATGCCTTGTAGGGGTCTTTCCTAAATGAGAAATGTGTTCAAACTGGCAAGTCATTTAAGATTATTTTTCACGTTTGCTTTAAAACAGCAAAAACTTTTAATTTTTAGATGTTAGTCTGAACTTTTGTTCTATAGGAACTGTCTCATTATTGTGATATGGATATTGGTAAGCTAGGCTCATTCGTGACCCGGGAAATACATGTATGCTTTTAACATTATCGATGCATTGTTTTGCAGGGAACCATTACTAACAGACCTAGAGCAGCAAGATTTACCTTTGCAGAAACCTTCATGCAAATTTCTGTAGTATTCATTCCACCTCATTTCATTTCTGTATTTTATGTATATAAGTTTAGATTAGTTATTTATAGTTGGCTTACACAGCTTTGTGTATGTATGTGTATGTATGTGTAATGTGTGTATATAGACACGTGTGTGTGTGTGTGTGTGTGTGTGTGTGTGTGTGATTTACATTGCTGTGCTTGAGAGCCACCATCTACCGGAACCAAATTCCCTGTATGTGCCTGCACATAAATAAATAGTACTTTAAAGGTACTCTGATGACGCATAAAAACCTGAACCTTAAAATGATATAAATAAGCAAATCTGCAAATAAAAGAAGCCATGATATAAAATGTCGATCCATTTCTGATGTTATCATCCTTCAGTGCATGGTGGCAACTTAAAAAAAAGGAAAAAGAGGTACTCTCATGACCACCTATGGTTAATGAGCCATATGTTGTGTGCGTGTGCACGCATATGACTTGTTGCATAATCTTTGTAAAATTATTATAAATCCAGTCTTAGTGCTGATTTAATTTTCATACAATTCTCATGGTCTGCCAATCAAATATATGGAAAAACTTTATGATATTTCCTGTCCTGGTCGTTGTGTCCTTGGGCAAGGCACTTTACCCTACCGCCTACTGGTGTTGGCCAGAGGGGCCGACGGCGCGATATGTCAGCCTCGCTTCTGTCAGTCTGCCCCAGGGCAGCTGTGGCTACAACCGTAGTTTGCCTCCACCAGTGTGTGAATGTGAGAGTGAATGAATAGTGGCATTGTAAAGCGCTTTGGGTGCATTGAAAAGCGCTATATAAATCCAATCCATTATTATTATTATTATTATTATTATTATTATTTCTTTTGCAGGTGAAAATATGTGTCTTTGTGAAAAACACACCAGATCAAAGATGTTCATCTGGGACAAAAGCTCACACAATGAGCAGCTCATGAGATAAATCTTAAGCTGTGTGGATTTCACAGGCAGGAAAGAGGCGCGGGGTCAGGTCAGGGTTACGCTTACTTCACACAGTTTAACATAACCACAGATAACCTCTGAGTGTGTGTGTTTTGACTTGAGACTCCGCTCATCCCACAGTGGATTACATGGAACGCTGGAGATGTGGGGCAACAAGACTGAACTAAAGCTACCAAGACACGCACATAACTGAACAGAGCTTAAGTGGGCTAGAGACTACAAAGAGTTGTAGTCTGTGTTGGCACCTCGCAGGTAAACCGAAGTTCAAATGTTACATCAGTTGTGTGGGCGTTTGCCTGTGTACCTGTGCTGGCAGTATTGCCCGTAGTGGTTGTCTCCGCAGTCACAAATGTATCCATGGGAAGAGCTGGGCTTCCTGTGGCAGTGAGCCTCATTCTCACATGGATTTAGATGACAGGCGTCAGTGCAGCTTTTCCCATAATAACCTGAGAGACACAAAGAGAGATGTCAAAAACCTTCAGCACAGTAAGAAAACTTGGTTCTTAAATGTTTTTTGTTTTGTTTTGCAGGTTATATTAAATAATATTTTTGATTAAATTCACATGACATGTAACTTCCACCTGAGCATGTGGCACATCCTTTAAACTCTATGGACACAGGGAGGACGTCAGTAAATAGGCTGATTAACCCTCAATTTTATTTGCTTTAATAACTTATAAGAAAAATTATCAGGAGACTTGTTATGCATATTTAAGTGGGTCTAAGAAAATATCCATTCATCCTGCTGCTACCTAAATATTAACACTGAGTATGTCCAAGTTTTATTAACATTAAAAAACTGATTTATTTTGGAAACAATCATCTACAGAAAAATAAAGACAACCTTAGTGTGTAAAGAACTTCCCTTCCAAGTAATTTGATGAAATAAAAGCAGAACACAGCAAACACTGAGATCTTAATATTCAGCATGGCGCTGCGTCTTCCATCTGTGTACCACACATAATAACCTGTCAACTCGCAAGTAAACATCTCAAACATCAAACAGCGATTATCACAAATGTCATTCTCCTGACGCACTTCGGCTGGGCGAGCCACTGGAAAACATGCCGCAACGGTGCATTGCTACACTGTCAGCCGCTGAAACACTAACGCAGCGCTTCTTCCTTTTTTTTCCTTTTTTTTTTCCGAGTTCAAAACAAGTACAAGAGTCGCATCAAGAAAACATTCCACTTGCTATACGGCAATATATATGCACGTCAGGTGTAGAGGAACCAAGACATGTTGATGGGAAGTAGGCTACTGGAACAAAGCATCCATGGACAACGGCTGATAATATAGAACTGATGCAGAGATGCTATTATGTATCACATATGCCGACCCAATGAGAGGGTATATGCCACACATGTGAGAACTATGGATGAGCAGAAAGCCAACATCCAAACTCACCAAGAAGTACCTGGTAATAACCACACGTGTCACCATCAAATGCAAAATATATCACTGTTCACACTGCTGTTCTGCACAGGCGTCAGTCCCGAAAGCCTGCTCATCACTAAGACTGGATACAGATACAAATTCAGGACTGGAGTGACCATCAGTCACCTCACACTCACCAATCCTCCTCATCAGGATCGATAGCGAGGACATCAGGATGCCATTTAGCCTGGATAAGTGGGTATATTTTGGTAATTCTGGCCAAATGGTAAAAAAGAGAGAGAAGATTACCTCGACTGAAGGGGTGGAGCCACCAGAAGGAGGAATAGCAGATATATGGGACAGCTACAAGTACCTGGGTATCCCACAATTCAAGGGGAACCATGATAATGATGCACACAGGTCAGCCACAAATACTTCCAGTAGATAAGATGTTTTAAAAAGCCAGCTGAATGGTAGGAATAAGATCCAAGCCATCAATACATCCTCCCTACTGCTCAGCACATACCCCACTGTAGTACCAAGCTGGCCACAGGAGGAGAGAGATGCCACTGATGTGAAGAAACAAAAACTCCTCACAACCGGAAGTCCAGCACCCCGAGGCTCTATGAGCACTGCAAATGGTGAGGGCGAGGATTAGTGAGTGTCAGAGGCACAATCCAGAATGAAACATGGAGCATCTGTGAATATATCAGGCGCCCAAGAAGAGCTGCTCCAAGAACGCCTCAGGCAGCTGAACACAGACGGTGAGGAACAGAAAGAGGCGCAATCTACACGACCAAGGCCCTGAATGGGATGAACCCCTGACAAATCAAGAAATCTTACCAGTGGCCAGAAAAGGACAGCTAAAAGGACAGAACAGAGGCTCTGATCACGGCAGCACAAGAACAGGCCCTGAGCACCAGACGCATAGAGGCAGGAGTCTACCAAAGCAGATAGGACCTGCAGACTATACTACTTAATAGCAGGATATTTACTGTATGTGGACCTTGCGTGCGCACTGAGGCACAACCAAGCAGCTGAGATAGCGTACAGGAACATCTGTGCCACTTATGGACAACAAGTCACATGCAGAAAAACTAAAAGCAATATAATGTCACTGGAAAAGAAAGTGTAAATGTCTCTTTTTCATAACAGCACAGAAATGTGCTACATAAAAAGCAAAGACATTACACTTCAACACAGCTGAACAAGCCACTTCAACAACACACGCGCACACTCCCAAGGTATACTTGTGTGCAGCGTGAGGAACGAAGCCGTCATACACTTCAATGCAATCCCGAGACACTCCACACAAACACACCCGCCTCTTATATGGTAATACAGGCCAGCACATAAAAACCCCTCTTTAATCTAATGACTAAAGCTGAGCGCTTTATGCATATTTTGCGGTGTATTGAGCACAAATAGTGAAGGCCTCTCACCTAGACCTCCTTTTAAATTAAAAAGAGCATAATTGTGCTATTTAGTCATTAGGGAGCCTTTTTTAATAGGGGGACTTAAATATTACAGGACTACTCAATGACAAAAGAATCTACACTCACGTGAAGCCAGAAATACAAGCAATGAATTTAAAATAAAACATTCCACAGACTCAAATGAATAATAAAAATAAAACTAAGATTTGCCTGTAATAATTAATAATGAATCCAACTGATACAGCTGGGTTTTTCCTTCTCGGGGGATTCTCGTCTTCAACTGTGGAGCCACAGAAAAATCTGCCAATATTTTATTATTTGAGGTTTCATTTACTTAACATATATTTTTGTTTAGCAAGGTTGTGGTTATCAAATAGACAGAAATAACATGTAAATGCCTGGACTTCCATCTAATGAGGTAGCACAGACTCATGCCTTTATTGTATGTGGACCTATCGTGCATTTGTTTATGGCTGCCGTGGGAATTAAAGGTCTTTGCTACATCAGGCATGTTAATTACTAATAAACACAACGCGAAGCCGAGGTTGTCATAAACCAAGGTTTTAGAAAATCTAAATTCTTACCCGACAGCATTAGAGAGTCAAACAATTTGTCCTCGCCAATCAGTAATGATTGATTGCTTGTACAACACAAACACAGACGACTTGTTTTCATCATATTTTATCCAGAGCTCCAGAGCGACCAACAAATCTCTGCTTTCACCTCGTGTCTTAAGCCAGCTTGGCTTTCAGGCCCTCTTTTTAATTTACTGGCACAGAACAGAAGGACGTCTCTGCAGATCGAAGTGTGACTGGCTGATGCGTGCGTGCAGCTTGTTGAGGTCTGCATTCCTCTCAGCGAAGCAGACAAACATGTGCAAGGTCTGCTTTCACTTGTCCGTCTAAAGAAAATACAGAAGGCGCTTTGCTTTCAAGCCTTTGGCCTTGGCTTCTGCTTGTACTCAGTATTCACTTACACCAGCATTCAAATGAATCCTTTTTCAGTAATTGCATGGCCTTCTAACTTTTTCTGCTCTCTGTACATAATCAAACCCAAACATGCTATATAATTAAAAAAAAAAAAACAGACACTAACCCAGCTTAATCTCCAAACTTCACACAGTGAAGCTAATTGCAGCCATTGTTCAGTTTCCAATTATTCATCTCACAATTTCTTCTAACAACAAATGCAGAAAAACATTGTGCCTATTTTCTGTCTTCTCCACCTTTAATTTTATTGTTCTCCACGTCTGTTGCTTTCTCTTGAACACACACACACACACATTCACACACGCATACACTCTTCTATCAGCACTATACATCTTTACAGTTTCACCATGGCAACAGAAAAAAGGGAGACGGCAACGGCCTTGGCTGTTTTCAGACGCATATAATGACACTGGCCTTCTCGACACAACACGAAAGCGAGAGAAAGGCTCGAGCCTGAAGAACAAAGAGTGGCGTGCATGCGTTTTTCATCTTTCGCAGTCAGGGTGCAGGGGTTTGTTTGAAAAGTTGTGCTTCCCGAGCGCTACACACATTCAGCGTGACTCACAGCTTCGCGTCTGACTTTCCTGTAACACAACATCAGCTTGACTTCTCCACATGACTACAATCAGGAAAGACCAATGAGTCATCTGTTCACTGAACCGTCCATTCATCCTCTGTGTATCCAACTGTCTTCTCTGACAGTGGAAAGATTGTGCGTGTCGAAATTTCCCAAACAAAATGCTCACACTGAGCGCCGAGTTCAGTAACTCTGTGACAACGGCGGCTCACGATGAAAGAATGAAAGCACTCGTTCAAATATGCGCTGAACTTTTAGTTCGGTTTGTGCTGTTTTAGTTACATGTTTTAGCAGGAACTTTCTGTGCAAAGGCAACCCACTGTGCCCTGCTGCATAGCATCAAGAGGTTGACAAGCAAACACGACTGAAACCCCAGTGTTGTCTCTCTGATACAAACTGGTCATGGAACAATGCCAAAAACTGAACCGGAGCCAGGCAGATGTCAGCGACGTTTCCATAGAGATCACATGATACTGTGTTTTTGAACGTGAGAGATATAGATCAGTTCATAACAAGGAAGAAATTGCATTTATCTTTTTGGGATTTTTTTTGTAATACACAGATGAGTATTACAACACAGTTAAGCTGCCATTTTATACATTTAAGTTCTGTTTCATTCGCTGCATGGTGAACTGAATGAATCAGACGCTTACAGTTATCCTTACTCTGGTCATGATGTTACCATCATAAACTCGGGATCAATCAAACGACAAGTCAATTAGTTCAGTCATTTCAGTTGTGGACCCAAAAGCATGAAGCTGTGTGTCAGAGTTTGATTCACTGCTAATGAGTTTGTCTCTTTTCAAGAAACTTTTTAATTTTGTTGTATTCTACTCTTTGTCTCTTTATTGATTAAAAACAAAACAGACTCTCTCTACTCTAATTCAGACATACAGAAGGAATGAACCTCCTTCTGTATGTCTGACCTCCAACTGGCATCACCGCGACCTCCACCATCTTACTCAAACCGTAATTTGAGTATGTATTTTTCAACCATGATTAGACAGAAGAAGAAAGAAGAGCTCCACCCGATAGTTTTTCAATGTAGAAATATTTGCTGGGTAAAAGAAAGCATCAAGAGGAGGCCATGAACACCACACACTGACGTATGGCCAACCCTCTAGCTACCCCACAAAAATCAATGAACAGTTGTTAAAGTCATTAATTTCTCCTTTTCTATCAGAGCAGAACCCTTTCACCATGCTATTGTTCCCACAAACACACATTTTAACAGTGACATCAACTATTTGACTTGACTTTCTTGAGAGCTTCATCGACTGATTAACACTAATGACGAAATATTCCAGCCATCAGTGTTTTCACATCATCTGAAAGAGTTACAAATCTAACTTCCTGCTCTTTCTTTTGATGCATTAATGCGTTAACGAGCTAACGTGTTGACGCTGTGCAGCCCCACGCACAGGGCGATCCGCGCTAACTCGCTAACAGAGATTTTTCGGTTATGGCGTTAACGTCATTTTAACAAGATTAACGCTGACAGCACTAGTTATAAGTTAAGTGCCTATAGTGATTTGCTTTAGGCCTAAGACCTGAAGGATCACTTCCTGTGTTATCTTTATGCACCATGAAAGTAATGGTCTCAGCCCGATCGACTTCATAAAAATGTTCTGGCTCTGCTGCTGAAGCAAATACTTTACTGCAGATGTTGCTGCTGATTTGGAGCCAGAGTTAATGTAGTAAAGCTATTTTAAAGTGCTTTTACTTGTGACATTGTATCCCCTACAGACATTACTCAGTGTCATGATGTTATTACACACTTTATACCTCCGAGCTGCAATCATTTCAGAGATATTTTTGATTAAAGAAGTACACACTACACAGTACTTGCAGTGCACCATTCATATAGTCATATAACAGTGGTCTACCTGTATGTTTTTTATTTTGATATCACATCTGATCAATAAATGACACTTCCAGTTGAGGAGTCATTTGTCACAGAGTACAACTTTACCCTGATTCAGCACCCTGAGGATCTGGCATCTACTGGCCTGTTCTTCCAGGTTAGAGCACAGGAAACTACAACTCGAAGCTCATACATCTCCACCACTTTTCCCAGAGGCACGGAGTTTAATACACTGCAGCTGCACACCACGCTGAAACCAACAATGCACTTCCCCCGTCAAACTCCATTTAAAGAAATATTTATTTGGCACTTGTTTACAGTCTCTAACAACTTGACAAAAGGCAAAAACACTGATGAATTACTCTCTACTGCAGTAAAAGCAGTTACAAGAGTTCTCGTTCTCCAATTGTGTTTTCTGCATATGATCGTGTGGGCTTCTAAACAGTCCGAGAACTCAAATGGACATAAATCAACATGGCTGCAATTTTTCATATTAGATCTCATTTTTCACAGCGGCCAATTAGTCTGAAGCAGCTGGCAGCAACACGCACATAGTCATACTTGCTGTATGCTTTCTCACAAACACACGCACACACACAGACAGTGAGGAGACGAGAAGGCAGATATCTCCTTGCTTCGTCATGCAGAACCTTGTTTCAGTGTGTGTGTGTGATTGACAGAGAGGTGGTGTGATTCTTCTAGGAGGCCTTTTGCAGGTCAGATGCGCTGTCAGTTACACGAGACCCATTAAGCTAACTTCAGCACCAAGGCAAAACACACAAACACACACATGAAAGGGAATTATTCAGAGTGCACATCTACTTCTTTCTCCCTCTGCCGTTATTAAACTTTGATTTGTCTCTAAGCAGCATTCATTCTATAACAGTCTCAATTTTTAATGCTCATTGTGCTGATGAAATGTAATGATAATGAAAGCGCATGTGTGTACAGTAAATAAGTGCACGCATATTAAGTTTGTGGAAACGCTGTGTGTGTGTGTGTGTGTGGTTGAGTCTTGGTGTGAAGGCATCTGTGTGTGTGTGCCGAGTCTGAGTGCATGCTCCAAGTTAATAAGTCAAGGTGTTAGCATTAGCTTGCGGGCTGGTACAGGATGCTACAGGGATAGCAGTGCCTCTCTGCTTCCTCTACCATGCTGTCAAGGCCTGAGGCTGTCTTACTATATCCTCCACATAGTCAAACTGACTCCTCTTTCACTCCCTCAAGCATCATGAGCATTTTCACTTTTTCTTTCCTGGATAACTTTTCATCACCTACTTCTGCCTTCTAAAAGTAGCTGCTGTGGTAGCAGTCTATGCAGAAGACTTTGGAGTGTTACACCTGATGCTCTTTCCTGTATTTTTTTTTTCACAGACGTGGGAAGGTGAAAGCTGCTATGTTCATTTATTTATTTCTTCTTGTGTGCTGAGGTAGTCTGACCTAGCAATCAGGCACCTTCGGCTAAAAAGCACGACATACTACCAATCTCATGAATCTCATTTCAAGCCTGCTGCTTTTCCTTACAAAGCAAAATCAGTCTGATATGTGACAACTGTGACCCATTTTGCTTGTCTGTTTTTAAAGAGTGGAATGGCAACCTAATCACATCCTGTACTTCTACAGAACAGCACTGTTAGCGCTGCGTTATAACAAGAAAGTCCTGGGTTTGAATCTGCTGGTCTGTTGTGTCCTCTCCATGTGATTCAAAACTGGCTGATTGATGTCCATCTCTCTAATTTAGGCCTGTGACAAACTGGCAATCTGTTGCAGGGTCTCCCCCAAACCCAAACTGCATGAAGCCCCAGTCTCATAGACCTAGAAATTCAACAACCA
This sequence comes from Neolamprologus brichardi, assembly GCF_056152115.1. NCBI lineage: Eukaryota > Metazoa > Chordata > Actinopteri > Cichliformes > Cichlidae > Neolamprologus > Neolamprologus brichardi. The sequence continues at coordinate 8,442,873 of NC_142123.1, forward strand.
TATGGCAACCACCAGTCAAAGGGGAAAAATGGTAATTCTCTGGCCTGTAGGTGAGTGATTGCTGTGATTGTGATTGTCTCTGTGAAATTTGCAAAATCTCCATCATTCAGAGAATGTTTGTCTTAAGTGAAACTAGTGCCGTTCGCGCAACTTTTACTTGCTGAAGGCGAATGTTTTCCATTCTCTGTGTTGCACTTTTTCCAAGTTTCACTACAGCTGAAATAGTTAAAGGTGAATGTTTGTAGACAAGATGGCATTTTTCATACATACTACACTTTCCTATGGGAATCTGCTAGCAACCAAAGTAATCACATGGAAGTTTTTGAGGCACCACTCTCTTTGTGACCAATTTCAACTGGTGCTTGAGGTTGCAGCAATCACCTGCAACCTTTAACAACCACTTGCAAACTAGTCAAGGAATCCCTGGGGAGGGTAACCAATCAGTCTGTTGGCCTGTGTGACAGAGGACTAAGTGGTTAAGATAATGAATGAATGGACGGATGGATGAGTTTTCTCCATCGGTTTCACTTTTCCAGTTAGTTTTGTGTGGTAACCATAAACTGGATACAACCATTTAATTTGTGGACTCGGGTTTATCATTTTGGCCATACTTAGACGAGGGAGTAAAGCTGAAATTCACTACACTGAATTTTGGCTAATGAAAAAACAGGAAACAAGAAAACTGAAAACACATTTCATAATTTTGATCCTTTAACAAATGAGTTATAAGAAAGAAAAAAAAAACACATCAGTAGATTTTTCATAATAAAATGCTTTAAACTTTGTTTTCTTATTGTCAGGCTTTGAGCACATTTTTTTTCTATAAAGAGAGAAAGGTGCCCATCCAGACATTTCATCATTGGGTCTACTGGCATTGACCCGTATGTGGAAACAGCCTCAAATAGAAACTTATTGAACTTGAGTTTTTTTGCATTTCAGTCTCCGCTTCACGTCTCAGCCTTAGAGGATGCTGCCTGATTATAATTTACTGTTTCTGTCGCTGGTGTTTGCTTTACATTACAAAAGTTCTTCCTAATCTTAAAGAAATATTTGAGTTTTAGGAAAAAAATGAAGAGAATAGTTTTTTCTACATGTACAGAAAAAATCTGAAGAAATATTGAGGCAGATTTGAAGGAAGGTGACTAATCTCAAAACGTGGATAGGCAACTTTTGTCTTTCTTCTGGTTTTCTCTTTAATGGTTCTTTTTCTGCTAACTTGCCAGCCAGTCTTTTGTATCCTCACCCCTTTACCCATAATATAAATAATCTCTCTTAATCGCCTCCCGTTCAGCTGGCCTTACATGTTACATCAATACTGTTAGAGCTGAGGAGCTTCTGTTGCATGCACTGCTGCTAACTGCTAGCTCCAAATAAATATCGAATATCACTCCTTACGCTGTTCTTCTTTCTTGCTTCTCTCTCATGTGTGCAGCTGTCATGTTAATTTTCTCTCAACTCTAAGTTCATCCCTGTGTACGTATATTCCCAGATGTGTCACTAGTGTTTTCAGGCTGTTTGATTTGACTTTCTCGCGCCCTCTTTTTTTCCCCTTCCTTCCTCCAAACTTTGTGTTTTTCATTTTTTTACACTATTTCTGTCACCCGCCTTTTTCTGTTCATTAATCATTAATATTTTCACTCCCTTTGTTCCTCCTCGGCATTTTTCATCTTTCAATTGTTTTTTTTTTCCTCCCTGCATCTCTCTATACAGTATACACTTTCCTTACTCTCTCCCTGTCTCTTTACTTCTCCACCCCTCTCCTTCTCTTTTAATCATATTCTTTTCCTCCACATTAATTCCACCTCATTATATTCACCTTACTAAGGAGCTTTTGGAAGTTAGCCTGCAGTCGGTCTCTTTCTCTTGGTCTCAGGTGGATGGGGACTCATTATGCAAACCCAAATATCAGTTTAACCCAGTTACAGCACTGGGAGACGCCTACGCATATGGACACATTATAATTACTCCCCTTTTTTGTTGTTTCTCAGTAAGCCGGCTTCTTTAACCTTTTACTCTCAAACCTCAGCTATTTTACATTGAATGTCTACAACGGTCAAAACTTTAGACCATTTTGCCTGGCTCGGAGGCTAGCGCACAACAATGGAAAATACTTTTTGGTGTGTTACATTTTGTCTGTTAATCTATTCATTTTACAATATTCACATCACATCAATCCTTTTTTAGCATTTTTGTAGTTGTTTTTTGGGAGCAGGGTACTATGACTATTAGTTTCACCTGTAGTGAAAAAGTTAGCAGTGATGTTGTGTCTTCACATTTAATAAGAGACTTGTTAAATGTGCTGATCTTTGTTTTAGGTGTTACAAATTCACATATTTCTGGGACCATGTTGCATTATTCTGTAGCTGTAAGACCGAGGGTGGAAAAAAATGCATACTACAAATTATCTGACTGTACAAAGAAAAAAAATGATGCCGCAAAAAGCTACCCACTGCTGCAAACACGACATCAACGCTCTCTAACGGCACACAAGAGGAAAAATATGATGGCAGCCTCACTGCAGCATCGCAGACCACTTACAAGCAGGTGCAAAGACTAACTGCAACACCCTCAACATCTGCACGACCGCTTTCAATCAATGCGCAGGTCGCATGGTGGGAAGCAGCCTGTCTCCACATAATCAGGGCCCGACTCAGATCGACTGCAGTCACTCTCATACAGATTGCCAAGACATCTGCAATCAGTCTAAGTCTGTCTGAACTGAGGAGTGCAACTTGTCTGCAACACATCTCTTTGTATCATAGGACTCAATTTAGCTGGTTGCAAACCGGCTCTACTTACATCCCTATATAAAAGCAAGGTTGCCAGGTGTCTATATAATTTTTCAGTTAAATCATCTTTTTTGTAGCAATTATGTCACCATTTGTGGAGGAATTTCTGAATTTCTATTTCAAATCTATGGCTGGTTCTGGCTGGACTCTGAATGTGAGTAGTGAATTTATGTACATGTGGACAGTAACAGATTTGCAACAGGTGGAAACAGACTTGTGATTTTTCATGATTTATCGGTTAACTGTTGTGTTATCACAAACAGATTATAAGTAATTGCCAAACCTCATGCCGTTTTATCGCTGTCTTGACGTACCAAAATTACTTTATTACATTACAGTCACATTTCACTCGTGCCACGGTCTCCAGTAACTGTTTTGTGTGACACTAGCATGAAAACGACACACTAACACTTATATTAAATTAATTTTTTTACAAACCTACAATATTCGTACATGCGCGTTCATCAAGCCAATAATGGCACAGTTTTACATCACAAGTCAAAATATTAGTAATTTTTTCTTGAACAAAAAGGTTGTTTTTAAAAATGGCTGATAACTCGAGACCCCCATCATACTGCATGTTAGTTTACATCTGTAAATAGACGTCTCTATACTTCGCTTCAAGCTCAACTGCAAAGCCCACGCCATCTGCTCCACTCACCGGGTTCACATAGACAGGTGTGCCTCTCCCATTGGTCGGAACAACGGCTATGAGCTGGACAGGGAGACGAGAGGCAGGGATTACCGACACTGCAGCCAGTTTCCACTTTGACAGCTCTAGAGGGGCGGGGCAGAGTGGGGGCGTCCGGTCTCACGCCCAATCGAACGCCCTGTAGGAAGAGAAAGTGAGGGTCACGTTATCTCGACACAACACACAAAAACAATAGCAGCTGTATTAGCGTATTCACCGGCCTATCCCAGAGTCATTTTTTACTTTTATTTTTTATCTTCACTGTATGAGTTAAAAATTCCATCCTTTACCTGTATGCATCCTCTTATCCCATTCTGAACCTCCCCAGATCCCAGCACTCCTCCAACATGCAGATGTTTCACCTTCAAACCATGAATCTCATTTCCCACTATCACTGTTCCCTAATGGGGAAAGAAGGAAAGAGGTGGGGGAACAGATGGAGACAGGAAAGGAAAAGAATATGATTATTAATAGCAGCAAACACACTCAGCTATGAAGGGTAAAAAAAATAGTTACAAGCAAGTGACCATCAGTAAAAACGTAATTAAAAAGATGTTTCTGTTATGAGTTTACATCAAAATGAACTGAAAAAGATACGATTTTTTTTTCCTGGAAGGATTATTGATTTCCAGAAACCGCCATATATTTATTTACCGATATATCAGCGAGCAGCGCCAGGTTATTATGAGGCTTGTGTCAGTCAAATAGAAGGGGAGGTGGAGAGGAGCGTGAAAAGGATTCGACTGAATGATTGGCTTCATTAAACAGAAGAAAACCATAATATGCAATCACTGCAGAGAAGGTCAATGCTCAAGTGATAACTCCAGCAGAATTGTGAAGAAATGTTGACAGGCAACTTGCGAGGATCATGAAAGCAAAATCAATGAGCCGCATTCATCACCGTTTCAGCAGCAGTAGAAGATGCTAAAATGGAATCTGAGATATGTCTGATAACAGCGGCACATGTGCCAAAACCCCTTTCAAAGGCAACTGCCGTTTAATTGTTTAATAATTTTGTATTTGAAATGTTTTTCTGCACCATTTGCTCAGTGTGCTACTTGATGCACTTTGGAGAATAGCCTGGTGAACTACAATGAACAGATAAAAGACATAACGTGCTGGCAGACGATTTAGGGAATAGCACGACATAAAAACACGACAAAGGCTGTTCGTGTTTGCTTAAACCGAGCCAAAGATGATTATAATACGGACGGTGGTTGTGCACGTGCTTCTCTGCGTTCATGTCACTGCCACATATGTACAGGCGCATACATCATACGAGCGCATGCACGCAAACAAACATCGCACAGTACAATCTGACATAATAATCCACCGGAGATTAGTGAAACGAGGATTAGAAGCCCACATCTTGGGGAGTCTGACGCTTTGCAGGATTATAGAAAAACCTGTATATGTTCTAAACATTTATATGTATGTGCGTATGTGTTTCTTTGAGATAGACTTTGTATTTCTTTTAAAAAGGCAGGATGTTGTATAACACTGTCAAGGATTGTTAGGCAAAGAACGGAAGGAGGGAGAAGTAACAATGCAGTAAGAAATAAAAAGATAGGAAGATAACAAGGTTTACTTTTGATGAAATATACTTGAAATGTACTATGAATATACCTTAAGACGTGTGTGAAATACGTTTTTGTATGTTCCAAAGACTTTTTTCACGTTGTGCGAATTATACCCATGGCTCATATGTAAGGTAAATTAAGGAAAATGAACTCTGATATTAGAATCTCAACTAAAAATTTAACCCTGCCAAACATTGCTTTCAAAAACACAGACTGCAAGAGTACTTTATTAAGCACCTGTTGACCAAGCACGCCAAAACCTTGCCATTTCCTTTTAGCTGCTATGTATGCCAGTATTTTTAAGATTAGACATGAAAACCTTTTATTTCAATAAAGCTTACAGTTAGAGCTGATTAGGTGACCCTGAACTACCTTCTTCTCATGTTACAATGAGGTCAGCCTGCTGAAGGACTTTCTGTAACGCGCTGATTATTTCTTCTCCACTGACGCCTTTTTCCCCTCCATGTGTTTATACATCACTGCATATCATTACATGTGTCCTCCGTCTCCCTATGTTCTTTTTTTTACTTTTCTCTCCAACCCATCCCTCAGCCAATTGCAGCAGATGGCTGCCCTTCCCTGAGCATGGTTTCATCCTGTTGAAAGGGAGTTCTTCCTTCCCACCGTTGCCTAGTGCTGCATACAAGGGGTCGTCTGATTGGTGGTTTTCGCAAAAATTCACCAGCCCAACCTACAATAAACTAATATCTTTCTTAATTTAAGGAATTCATACAATTGGTTATTTATTTATTCATTTTTAGCATCCTAAAATACATCCTTCATCGCTTTGGCTCAAAGCAGGAAGTGAGAGAGACGTCTGTGCGTATGGGGACATTCTGGATTAGAGGAAATTAAATAGGTTTGCTTGCCTCTATTCATATCAAATGCTTTAAAATTTCAATTAAGTACTTCTCTGGCGATTACACGAATAATATAGCCCATCAAGGAGCTCCATATTTCAAACAGACAGAATAAATGGAGAATTACAACTGGGAAAAAAGAACTGCCTCTTCTAATTTGAACACAGTCAAAAAAATTAATTTTTAAGCCAAATTAAGCCTTATTGATTTCATAAAGCAGATACGACAAAAAACCTTCTTATTCATTTAAACTATGCTTGCAGGATAAATTTAATATTTAATTTACTTTTTTTTTTAAGCTATTAAAGGACTTTAATTTTCTCCCCTTTAAAAAAAATCGACTGTACTGTGTGCCTCTAGTGTAAGTGTGCTCCCTGATAGCTGGACATTAAAGTTGGATTAAAAACGCTTTGAGATTTCGATGATAATTTGCACTACCTGATAGAGTCCAAAGTCCAGCCGCAGTGTGGCGACATAGCGAGTCTCGCGGCCACTGCGAACGTCTCGCAGCTCCAGCTGGAGGTCGTGCCACCGGCCGTCTGCCACTTGAACCTGATCCAACCGCAAACGCACCGGTCTGGTTGAGCCGCGGGTCACCGAAAAGACCAGCTGACCATTAATTACCTGATGAGAGCGAGAAGAATAAATGAATAAATAAAATTCGCAAATCACATTAAAACAAAAACAAAAAGAAGAAAAAAGAGGGAGAGGAAGAAAAAAACGATCCACTGCTATGACTGTGTGAGTGTGACTGTGTGTAGGAGCGTGAAATCCGACGTCTTGGCTCAGCTTCCACCGAGATTCTGCTAATTTAAAACGCTCTTTGGATTTAGCATCTGAAACTTAACGTATATAAACAAGATCAAATTGTGTTTAAGCCTAAATGCAGTTAAAGCTTTTTGAGTTTCTGGTGATGGTGGAAAGGTTGGTGAAAGGAAGGGCGCCATTTATAGATGTACTCACAGTCAGTGTTTCAGAGGGTGAAACATAAGAAGCTCCTTCAACACCAGATATGGATACTTTTAAAGAAATGTGAACTGCTTTCAGACTCCATGGAGCCTGGTGTTATTTAAAAGGGAACAGTAGTCCCAGCTGTAGACTCTTTTATTGTTATTAAAATGTAAACCACTGAATTTCCACTAATACTACTTCTTCTTCTTTTGGCTGCTCCCTTTAAAGGTCGTCACAGCAGATTATCCCAATACATCTCAGCCCATCCCTCCCCCGTTACATCAACCCTCTGCAGCTTTATCTTCAACATCCTCAATATCCTTCCTCGGCTAACCATCTCGGCCTTGCCTCTTAAATGTTAAATGTGTTCGTGCCCACCTGGAACACCAGGCTGATATACTGGCCAGCCTGGGCCTGCAGCAAAGTCCCTTCACGGGCTCTGGTTCTGAACACCAGGCCGAGGTACCAGGGTGCGGAGATGGTTACGTCATTCTTCAGGTCCCACCAGAGGGCGCTGTTACCCAGAAAGCGGTGTACGTGTGTCATCACTGAGGCGAAGAGAAAAAAACGAAAATGAAAATTAGTGAAATTTCCGAAACAATTTCCAGATGATACTGTTGTCCTTATCCGTCAGTCTGCAACATAATTCTTGTAGTTGTTCACTTTAATATTGTGCGTTTTTCAAAGCACATGTAGCATCAATGGACTATTGGTTTGGTGGTTTGAAGGACAAACAGACCATGTCTGTTCGGGCATGACGTGATCTTTAATGCATTTCGTGCCCAAACAGCTTCCTCAGTTGTTTGCTCTCTGTTGTTTAATTACCAATCAAAAGTATAAAAGCTTCCAAAATTAAATGATGAAACATATGTTACACTGCAGTCTCTGAAGTACAAACTAAGTCCCAGAACTTGTGAACATTTGTCACTGAGATCAATAAACACCATGTTTTTTCTTTTCTTTTTTTCCCCTCAAGTGAATCTTGCCGCTTTATTTCCCCTTAGAGTTGGACGTCTGTGCTCGCAATCAAGACATGCCAGTAAAAATAAATGAGTAAAACCACCTGGGCTAGTGAATGTCCACTCATGAGAGGGAAATCTCTAAAGGTTTATTACGGTTCAGTTATACACAGGAAATACAGCCAGATATCTAGTAACAACTGTCTCATGGGCTCAATTTATTCTTAGCTCAGTCTGTTGGACTGTATTTTTCCATCATCAATTCTTCCTTTTTATTTAAGACGGTGCATTCATATTATGCAGGTCAACTCTCACTGAGCCACATTAAGTGAAAAGGTGTTATCTGGGGCATTTAAGCTTAGGTAAGCTGTGAAGAAATTAATGAAGTGTTAGTATAATTACAGCCGAAAAACAAAGTCCTGTGAAAATCAGTTTTTAAAAATAAAACGTTAAAATCACAGCCACTGCTAGAAAATGCTCGTTCCACCAGCAACTGGCACGATAAAATTAACATTGTTAAAGGTTGCTATTAGTGTAGTTACTGTAGGGCTACGGGATAAGAAAAATCCCGGCCTCTTACCGTGGCTGCAGTCCTTCCCACCGTATCCTAGGGGACAGTCACAGGAGAAAGTCTCCCAGCTCACCCTGCAGGTTCCTCCGTTCTGACACGGATTGGACTTACAGAAGGGATATTTGGCACTGCAGCCTAGTGGAAGCAACAGAGGTCACTGAAGTTATAAAAATGAATTGCAACATACTGTACATGATAAGTCTTCATGCTGTCACTGTGAGCTTTATAACATTACCCACACACACAAGCATTTTCAAAATAAAGTTCAACCGATTTTTTGGCTATTTGTTGATCTGTTGGTATCATAATGACACCAGGAACGACAAATACCTACTATGACCAATAAATGATCAAATTAAAAGGTAAATAAGACGATGGAGAAACACCCTTCAACCATGTAATGAGTGTTGATGTTACACTGTTTGTCCATCAGAGGGACCTCTACAAGTTCCCTGTTGCCAACAAGTCTTTGGAACGCCAAACACAACAACCACTGGTCAGGCAAAGCGTAATTAAATAAATAATTGACTAAAACAAATGTTAAGGAAATGTTTTTCTAAAACTAAAACTCCTCAGTCAGAGTAATTTAGGGTGTTTAAAGTTTTCAGTCTAGTTAAAAACACTCAAAATCCAATGAAAAGTGGTGATCATCATTTTTATATGTTCAAGTGCATAGTGTGGAGGATGTCATAAGGCCTTGAGGCAATCGGATGTAAAACACAATATTTCTGAGTGTTTTATCTTTAAATCGGACAGATTTGCCCTGAATGCAACTGGAAGGTTAAAAGTCCTTAAAAATACGATATGAAAATGAAAGATATGCAAACAGTTACACATAGTAACACAACAAAACAACAACGTATAATAAATGTTTTCCTTTCATTTCACTGACTATAATAAAAAGTAATGCAAGCACCCAGTCCATCAGTGAAAATCCAATTTCAGTGCAATGAAGCCTAACTATATATGACTATATGTGAAGATGTGGCTCTACCCCATTATTGTTTCCTATAATATTTAGAAGCACAAAGTGGTTCGTAGCACACAAAACCTTAAAAGCTACTTCATTTAAATACTATAAATAAAAATAAATTTTGTTTGTGTGTGTTTTGCCACAAGATGGGTGAAAAGGCTATTGAGAAGGAGCTAAATGTTACTAATGCACAATAATACATGTTTGAAGGAAAGCAAACATGGTTCCCAGCACTGACCAGGAAGCGTTCCATTATTGGCGATAAATCCAGCCATGTCCAGCGGTTTGCTATCGATGTGCAGCTCTTTCATGCAACCGATAAACTCCCTGGTGCCAAAGGGAAAGTTGTCTGGCACATTAGGGACTCCACCCAGAAATAATGGACCAGTCAAGTCCAGAGACCTAAGAAACACAAAGATAGAAAGCAATATGAGTAAATATAGTGGAGAACAAATGGGGTTATGGAAGAAACACAGGATTATTCTTCTTCAAGTAAGAGAGGAAGGAGAGAGGGATGAAAGAAGAAGGGGTGAAAAGAAGGAAGAACATGAAAGAGGGTATGAGAGAGGGATTAAACAAACCTAGAGATTAAACATGTCATCAGAGGTAGATGAAATGTGTCATCATTCAGAATCAAAATCACAGAAAAGCAGGGGATGTTAAGGATAAATTAGATGATGGTGTTTTTAAGGTAAAGAAACAGAGAAGGGAAAGACAGATTGAACACAAATACACTGAGAAAGAAAAGGAGACAGATGAAGAGACGGATGAACAAACAGGAGATTAAACAGGAGTTACAGCAACCGTCTTGAGAGAAGAGGTAGAGGTGGATGACAAGATGAAGAAGGAGAAAGGAGACACAATAAAAGGTGGTAGATACAAGTGCAGCTTGCTCTAGGAGGAAGAGGGGGAAATGGCAATGCCAAAGGAAGAAAAAAGCTTGAAAGATAGATGAACAAACAAGAGATTAAGTGTGAGTTACACCAAATGTCAAGAGGCAGATGATGAGACAGACGGTATTGGGAAGGAAAGAGGGAATACGAGGAGGAAAATTTCGGAGGGATAGAAAGTGACAGTTACGGGACTGCGCTGAGTGAGAACCAAAGAGAGACAAAGTTTTGTCAGCAGAGGACGTCACTGGCAGAGAATGTCAAGACTGAGCAAGAGGCGGGTGGAGAAATGGAAAAGGAGCAGGAGGAAGAGAAGGTTGACGTGTTAGTCTTTAGCCTTCCTCTTTGATCCGTCTTCTTTTCCCTCAGCCTCACTTAGTGCTGACAGACGCGGCAAACATGATTACAGCTTACAGAGGCCAGACATCAACACTATGACAGGCTGCTCTTTCAGTCCATGTGCGGATACGCTTTATGTGTATGTGTTTTCTTGCACTTGTTAGTATATATGCAGACATTCGTTGGTTAGACACAAACTGTAGCTGAGAAAGAATGAACAAAAGTTCGACAAGGTCAGATGGAACAGGCAGTGCAACGCATTTAAAACCAACAATTTGGATCTTTTAGTCGCACCTAAGAGATTGTGTGTGTGAGACGGAGAGATGAGCGGAGATAATGAAAAGAAACGAACATATCCGTGTAGCAGAAATGAGACGCCTGGTAACAAGACCATCAGAGAGATACAGACAGACATGAAGGAGCATAGAGACGTCAAAGAGTCGTGCCTCATTAAAGCCTTGAGTCCCCCGCATAGTTCCCCTACGGTCACCTCATCACCCTGATCGTTACTTTAAAATCCTGTCAGATTTCTAAACTTTCAGCGCGTTTTTTTAACAGATGTACATGTAACACCTTTCTGTTTTCTTTACAAAATATTGATCTCTGCTGTAGGTAATTTTCCACGACATTTGCAATTACAAGCCTGGATAAATATTTTGTTTAAACTTTAGCATTTCAGATGTATGAAACTTTAATTGGTAATTAAGCGAACACAGACATGCTCGGTGAATGCATGTATCTCCCAATGTAATGCTGCTACCCTCAGTCACTTCACACACTCACTTTACTTTACCTTTAGATAGCTTAAAAAGCTACCAGCTGGCCAGCATGTTGCTCATAGCTGCACATAATGACCAGCTTTATTGGTTTTCTACTCAGTGGAAATTGTCTTTGAATATCTGTTAAGCCTCTGTTCAGTCACAGATTATGTTTAATGAAAGTTGTCTTTGCAAAGAAGCTGGCAAATCCTGTGCAAACACCTCCCACAGCTCTGGGTCAGTTACTATTCATCCTTTCATTTGCAATGCTGCTGGCAAAAGAACAAATTTACCTGCAGGAATTCATCCTAAGGTTCTTTTTTTTAAAATTAATAATTCAATATTTATTTATCATTTTGACCAAAAGATTTCATAGATTCATTTCATGTTAAAATATTAGTTATCTCAGTATGAATATACCAAAGCTTATGCTATAGAACAAGCTACAGTGTTACACTGTAGTCCTCCTACGCTCTGCTTCAACGTCTTACAACTGAGAAATTTAAGTCTCTGAATTTAAGAGCCTGAATTCAGTCAAACGGTTGTGATAAAAGCTAAAGGATGCGATACTTATGCTTCCTCTCCAGCTTTGCCACAATGCCTCTCTTACAGCGCTAAAAGCAAGCAAACCCAGCTTACATTAGCTAGAAACTGAGTCACCCGATCACTCAAGTCAGCAAACGGCTGTTTCCCACCGAAAATGAAGATTCAAAAGTGAGCTGCGTGCAGATAACCAGCTAGTTGTAGCCTGGCTGAGCAGTTTGTATCTGATATTAGCATACTGACACAGCATAAACACTGATCTCAAAGTCATGGCGTGTGCCAGAAAGTACTCCTAGCATGCTAGCGCAGGACAGTCTTTTGTACATTAGCTCACACATATTTTGAAACACAGTATGAAGTGGGGTGTTTTCACACCTAAAGTTTGTTTACTCTGGTCCAAATCAGTTGATGAGCTTGTAAACTTGTAGCTTTTCCCTGCGATTTAGTTTCTTTTCATATTGAGGAAAATCCAAATGAACCAAAATGCATCACTACAAATTACATGAGAATGTTCAGTCCGGTCATTAGCCAGATGTTGCACTGGTCATCTATAGTACTTTGCTGCATCCCAGATTGCAAGTTTTTTAGCTCAAGCTTAATATTTTCTCTTCAGTAATGCCTGAAATGAGTGACTGAGTCCAGAAAGTCAGCAGGAAAGTGTTTACAGAACACATACCCGGGGTGACCATGGCGCTCGGGGATGGGAAGCGCATCTGTAACCGGAAGGTTGCCGGTTCAATCCCCGGGCTCTCTGTCCTGGTCGTTGTGTCCATGGGCAAGACACTTTACCCTACTGCCTACTGGTGTTGGCCAGAGGGGCCGATGGCGCGATATAGCAGCCTCGCTTCTGTCAGTCTGCCCCAGGGCAGCTGTGGCTACAACTGTAGCTTGTGTGAATGTGAGAGTGAATGAATAATGGAGTTGTAAAGCGCTTTAGGTGCCTTGAAAAGCGCTATATAAATCCAATCCGTTATTATACCCATCCCATATACTTCTATAGGACCTAAAGTTGTTTTGTCTCCCCCCTATCTCCCCCCACCACTTCCCCTGCCGGGGGCGGACTCCCTCAGACATCGGTGCGTTGGTGGTTCTTTGTGTCCGGGGGTGGGCGTCCGGGTACACACCGGCTCACTCCTTGGTGGCTGCTTATCGGGGCCTGGAGCCTGGGGCTCGCTTGGGCCACTTCGGAGGTGGGGTGCCCCTGGCCTCTTGGCCTGGGGCTCGGTCACTCAGGCACAGCTGGCTGCCGGCGGAGCTCACGGGCACGTCACTGCAACCCCCCCTGGCTTCTGCTCCGTGGCTGCTGAGTGACCCCTCATCTGGGACTCTCCTCAGCTCTTTCTGGGACAGTGGCACGGCTGCCCCTCTGTTGGTCTTCCTTGGTCTCTTGTGTTCTGAGGGCCTCTGGATGTCTGGAGTTTTGATCTCCTCCATACCTGCTTCATGCCCTGGAGGACGGGGCAGTGGCCCCCCACACCCTCTAGCAGATCATTACATGAAGGAACCTTTTAAGAAAACAAACGCGTCCATGCTCACAGGTGTACACACGGGTGCTCACACACACAAACTACACCCTTTTTGGCTCCTACCTCAAAGCACACTGTGCTGTCGATCTTACGTGCTGCACAACAATGTTTAATATTTAGTATTTACTGTCATATTCCCATATATCATTGTGATGTTGTTTATTGTATTACTCTCGTTTTCTTCTGCTTGTTTTCTTTTTTCTTTCTCAACAGGTGATCCAGGTGATCGATATATGTATTTTTTTTTTCTGCTTATTCTGTTGGTTTTTGTTTTTTGCCCTTCTCCCCCGTCCCTCTTCTCAACTGTTTTTCTTTCCCTCTTTCTTTCTCCCTTTTCTTTCCCCCAGTCAAGTCTGTCCCGTATTCAGCAAGTGAAAATAAAATAAAGAATAAAAGGTGAATCAAATGGACCATTACGGCAAAGCTGGGATGGTCAATTTGGTAAAGAAAATCCATTGGGCATCTTTCTTTGCCTTTAGACAATAATTCTGATGGCAAAAGAGCCAAACGGGACAGGTGCAAAAAAATAAATAAATAAATAAATAAAATAAAGTTGTTTTGTAACACTGTCTGGCTGCCTTCAGATAGAAAGCAGGTATACGGCACTTGCATTTGCACTTTTTTTTTACAGTTTTCTGTAATTTGCGTCCATTTTTTGTACCGTCGATGGTTATGGCTGAGAAACTGGCTGACATTGGTATATGACCATTAGAAGTTTGGGTCCCAGTAAAGTGTTGCAATAAGGAGGGGAAAAAAGAAAAAAACTTACTTCTTACTGCTGGTTTGTTTGCCCTGTGCAGCACAGCTGTAATTTCCAAGCTGCGTACCAAAGCGAAGTGACAAGGCTGTATCACAGTCATCGACGCTCACCACAGCAATCTTCTCATCTGACGGACCCTGAGCCTCACCACTCATACTGCGCTTGGGCTGGACATCCAGACACAGTCCAAAGAAACAGAAAACCAGTCAACATTCAAGAAATACAAGAGCATTCACTAAATCTAGAGTTTTCGTCATTGCATTAAAACACTACATCAGATACAAACTAGCAGTAAACACATGAGATTAGTATTTACACTGATACTTTGCACAATGACAGGAAGACAAAAGGGAGAAGCTTTGGTTAGTAGGACATACAGGAAGAAAAAACAAACACATGGGCAAGAGAACAGACTAAGAGCAGAAAGACAGTGCATTCATTCTCCTTACTGTCTGCTGGTGAAAGAAAGGAGGAGCAAAAGAAGCTAAGAAAGGAGAAAGTGTATATGCGCTCTGACACACGCTCATACTCACATAACGTGTAGCAGGCTGAGGAAAATAAAAGAACATGAAGAAAATTAAAGGAGATGTGCGGCGAATATGCATGAATAAAAATGATGACATGCAAACACCCACATAGGCGTGTAGACACAAACACTTTGGCTCAATTCAAAGTGCTTCGTCGGCTCGAAGGCTGAGAAACTATTCTGCCGACGCATCAGAAGTACCAATAAAAACAAGTCAAATTTACAAAGTGCAAAATAAAATCACATAAGAAAAACAAACCCTAATCATACAGACATCAAGAATCCAAAGTGGAAGCTCAAATGCAAGAATCACAATGAAGATGGGATTGGGATGTAAACCCACCTTGTTGTAGTAGTGGATGTGAACTGTATGCCAGTTACCATCGCTCACACCCCCTGGCAGGAAGGGACTCACCTGGGTGGATGACTCACCTAGAGACGGGTAAATGAAGAATATGTCATTAAAATGACTTCAAATGTAGCTCTTATGGGTCTCCTCTTTTTTTAAGGGTGTGGATGCTCCAAATATATCCGCTTTATTTACAATTACCCCAAAACCTCTGTAAGAACTGTTTGCAAAGACCAAATCAGCAGCATTCATTACCTGAATCCACACTTAGATAAACAGATTTTTGTGTCTCAGGAGGAACGCTTGTTTTTACAGGCCTGCTGCACATGTTCATGGGTCAAAAGAAAAGCAAACAGCAACAGCAGACATATGGTCTCTGTTTATAGAGCACAAATTTCATGCAAACAAAACCAAACAAGAGTGCACATAAAGATACAATACCTGTGGAGTATTTGAACACCACTTGTCCTTCTTGGATCTCTAAGGCAATGAAGTCATGTTTCTCGTTAAAGCGTCCATTATAGAAGAGAAGACCACTGTTCTCCAGAGTGGCAAATCTAAAAGACGCATGCACATAGAGATTTGAAGTTTATTGACAAATGCTGTATGCAGTAGAGAATTTATTAACACAGCCATGGTAAAAAGAAAACTGTTAGGTAAGGAGTGAAAGACTAAGTACACCCTTAATGCTTAGCATCGATGATCAAATTGTGATGATCGGTGATTAATTGATCATCATAATCAGTATGACTACTGCTATAAAAGTAGAAGTTTTGGCAGTTTGTTGGTCTGAAGCACTGGGGTGTGTCAACGCAATGCCAAACACGAAGGACGTCAGCAACGATTGTAAAGAAGCAACTGTTTCTGCCCATCAGCCTCTGAAGAATTAAAGCATTAAAAAGCCTTATCCAAGCATACACAGAGAAAGATTATTCACAAGTGGAAAACATTCAAGACAGCTGAGAATCTTTGATGTGCAGGAGTGGACATAACCGGAAATTCATCCAGACTGTGTCATGCTCAGAGAAATTGCAAAAACCCAAGAGGTACAGGCCTCAGTTAGCATGTTAAATATTAACATTCATTACAGTATAATTAGAAAAAGACTGAACTAGTATGGATGTTTGGAAGGGCTGCCAAGAGAAAGTCTCTTCTGTCTAAAAAGAACATGGCAGCCCGGCTTATGTTTGCACACCTGCCAAACCTAGAAAGTCAAAGAGAAAGCCAAATATCAGCACCTCATACCAACTGGGGACTTGCTTTGAAGCTGCCAAAAAAAGCATTCTGGATTAATTCTTGTTAAATACATAATGACGTGGTGTAATATGTCGTGCACTGTTGTGCATTTAAGGTTGTTGTTATGGTCTGTGGGATGAACAGGCCGAGTGTGATGTTGAGGACCCAAATGTAGGTGCTTGGAGACGAAATAATCTTAACAAAAGGCGAGCTGTTTATTAGACTGAACAATCCACAAAGCAAAAGTAAGCATAAAATGCAAAAGGAACTGAAAACTTCTAAACAATGAAGACACTCAGAAAGACTTTAGACAGCACAAGGAACCAGAATCACTGGGGAAATGAGCTGATGCTCCAACAAAGGACAAAGGGATACCGGCAAAATATATACACAGGAGAGTGATTAGGGGAGTGAAGTAAGCTTGGAAACACAGCAGGAACAAATTAGGCGTAACAAGACAAGGGAAGCAAAACTAAACATAAAGCACAGAGATGAGTGACTATCAAAATAAAACAGGAAGTAACTAATATAAGGACCAGGATTAAGACAGATTAGCTTGACACATGCAAAAGAGCAAACTGACACAAAGACAAGACTGACTCAACATGATATTAAAGGCAAAAACACAGAGAAGAAGCTAAGAGGACAGGGAGAGAGCTAAGAAACCTAACGTAATTTGTGACTACACCAGATACATAAAATAATACAACGGGAAACTGATGGGGATTCAAAAACTCAAAAGGACAAGAAAACCAAAGACAGAAACAAAAACCTACTTTCAAAGTACAAAACAATAATGAATTAGGAAAATTTGAAAGTCCAAAACACAACAACCCCAGACCACAACAGCTATATTTAAATAATTTTAAAGCCTGATCAGAATTTTTATTACCTTAGAATTGATAGAGGGTGTACTCTCTTTTTACCATGGCTGTATATTTTTATATGCATGCAGAGAGAATATGACACATTTTAAATTATATTTTTCACTCCGATACAGGAAGAAACAGAAACAAAAAACTATCTCAGACACAGCAGAACAAAAATGACTCCTGGCTAGTGCAGAAGAACAAAAGGTATTCAGACTATGCCAGAGTTAATAAACCATACTGCTGGAGTCTTCCTTCCCTCAGCTGCTCAGACGCAAATAAAAAGTCTATTTTGCACAGAACAGATGAGAAATACTCTGTCCTGGTGGCAAGATACAGAAAAGATTCTCACTGCATAAAATGTCCACATTAAAAAGTACTGAGATGTTGTTTTAAACATGATACCACAACAGTTTGCCTGTTTTTACTATTCCCTTCAACTAAGCGCCTCAATTTTAAAATCGTACACTGCAATTTGTAGGCAGCTGACAAATAGCACCTGCAGGGAAATTTTTATTCAAGGTTTCTCTACTTTCAGTGAGGTTCAGTGGTGTCACAAATTGGATCCAGCCCAACTCCGCTAGAGAGTCAAATAAATCCAGCGCACAGATGCGGGAGGTCAGGTTCAGCTACAGGAAAGAAGCCCTAGAGCAGCATGGTTATAAATGTCTGCCTTTCAAACGGTTTTAAGTTGTTGAAGAAAAATATTCTTCTACTGTTTCCTATTTTGTTGAGTTAAAATTATCATATCTGCATTTTATTTTCTTGGTTTAAATTCCAATGGAAATCATTCCTGCACTATAGAACTGTAAGGAAATAAGAGCATCTTATCGCCGTTCTGGTGAATCTGAGGACGCTGGCATTGTCTAAAATAAACCCAGGGTTTCTGGTTAGCAAATATGTGCCTTCTTTGTATGGATTTGCTGTCGCTCCGACTGCACTGTGCCAAAATATCTAGTATGCATATCTAATCTATCCGTGCCACCAGAAATAGCTAAAAATAAAAATAAAAATAAAAATTGTAACCTGAGCTTTGATAGAGTAACTGGAGATAATGTGTGGAGTCAGACAAGCGGAGACACAGAGGAGCCGAAGGAGTAAATAAATGCAAAGAAGCATGCTTTATATGTTCAGCAGGTCTGTTTTTGTCAGTGTTATTGCTGTTTGTGAAATTCATTACGTGCCGCCAAGAACTGCATTAAACAAATTAATATGATGTGACTTATTCCCAAAAGCAATAAGCTACAAGATGGAATATCATGTGTTTATGATCATTTTTATTCCTTAAACTCGGTTAGCTTAGCAGTCAATTTCAAGCAGAGCTGAAGAAAAGAAAACAAACGCTGACATGCACACACTCTCTCTCATGCAAATGCCTTTCAAATGCATTAAAAACTTGAGCTCAAGTCATGGCAGTGGTTTCGTATTCATAGAGAGCAGAGTCATATTGTCGCTTATGCTTTCATATGCAGTTAGATCTATAGAAACCTAAAAAAAGGCATCTTGTGGAGGGAAGTCTATTTTGCCCTCAATTAACACATGAAACAGGAGCTTAAATTTAAAACATGTTTATCTATTTTCATAATATTTTGTCTTCCATATAGTTTATGTCCCCCCTATAATGTACATAAAAGATGGACGTAGCCAATGTGATGTCACACATTAGCTTGTTAGCCTTTCCCTTGAAGCTTCAGGATTAGCATGTAGGAAGCTGCCATATTATTCACATGGAGCCAAAAGTAAACATATTTGGATGGCAGTATGAAGCCATAAGTTCTCAGCTAATGCAAACATGAGACCAGATGGCAACCACCAAGCAATTATTTCCCCACCAGTTGTGAATGGTTACTGCTATTTAGTAACATGTAAATAAAATACTGGAATTTTCTTCATGAAAACTGGAGCACAGACCTCTGGCACTGTGGTACCACTGCGCACAAAGCAAACCATGCTATTTATTTGAATTTAATTCCATTTAAAATGTTACTACACCCAATGATTTAAGACTTATTACAGTTTAACAAAAACTAATAAAAGACCATTCTAAATTTTTTAAAAAAATCATCAAGGGGGAATTTAACTAGAAACCAAAGCTGCTTTTTGTACCAAGTTTTAAAGTTCTCAGACTCCAGTGGCGACTCAAGGAACTGCAGTTTTTTTGGCACTTTGCTGGCTTCATTTTTCAGTCTTGCTGCTTGGTGCTGCCATAAAGCAGAGCTACACACTAAGAACAAAACTCACAGATCTGACTGGGTTTGAACAAATTTGAAAGCATGGTGCTGAAAAAGACCACACATTATCTGTTCAAAGAAATCAATGCTTTTCTCAAGAAGTCCTTGATTAAAATTACTAAAAGAAAATAGAAGATTAACTCCTTTCTATACACAGATTTTTCCACCCAGCGTGGGACTCTTTTAAACCAACAACAACACACAGAGAAATGTTAACACGATACCTGCTAAATGCTCATAAAGCAAGCTTCTTTTAAAAAAAAGAAAACATGCCCTTCATGCTTCATTCCTTAACTTAACTAATGGTGAAACCACATGTAGTGCTTTTATGCACCAATAATGCTCATTTAGCAAGCAATACAGTGACCGCAATGTCTCACGGCAACTACTCCATGGTAGCCACATCAGCTTAGCAACAACCCCATGGGCAACATCACCCTAGCAACTATCATTAGACGACATCACCCATGGCAACCATCCATCCCATAACCCTGCCTGACCACTCTTAAGCACCACTTCAATTCTCTTGGGGGCTTTGTAAGTCTAGAGGCAAGCAGCAACTGAAAAATGATTTTGGATGGGTAAAAGGAGTCACTGACCTCTGCCACAACATTAGCATTACATATATGCTCAGGCAGAAAGTGTTAACACAAATAAAAACGTGCTGTGAGCGAGCCAAGCAAAACGGAAAGTATTGCACAAATTCTCTTGTAGGT
This sequence comes from Neolamprologus brichardi, assembly GCF_056152115.1. Lineage (NCBI taxonomy): Eukaryota > Metazoa > Chordata > Actinopteri > Cichliformes > Cichlidae > Neolamprologus > Neolamprologus brichardi. The sequence goes on from NC_142123.1 coordinate 8,462,990, forward strand.
AAAGGCAGTGCCGCGGTTTAATTTACAATCTTAGTAAATAAAAAAATTATGATGAAAATAACTTGTGTAGAAATGCTGAGATTCTTGAAACCTTGGCCAAAATCTTGCGGCAAATGTGCCCCATACACATTTGTACACGCATGATTAAAAGAATGTACACAGTCTGTGACTGGTAAGGTAAAACATGCCAGGACATCATGTGGCTCCACACTGTGGTGGACTACACGTCAGCCTACCCTAACAAGCAAAAGATTACTGGTTTAACCTAAGGAGGAGACACAAATCTCTTGGGAGTTGTGTGAGGAAAGGTATCTATTGTTAAAACCAAACATGCAGTTACCCACTGTGATGACTCACAATGAGGGAGCAGCTGAAAGTTGTGTTTACATATCAGGACATATTAAAAAAATATTCTGGTCCTAACCAGGGCTCGAATATAACCTCACATGAACAAAACTCAATTCATCAGCCCTGTACCATCATGCTTGACAGGTGGTGTTTGTCCTGATATGCTGTGCTAACATTAGCTGCTTACTTAACATTTTACCTTCTCATTCATACATAGTCACTTCTTCCCCAAAAAAGCCGTAATGCTAAACTCAAAGTTTCAAAAAAGGGGTCTATTGAACGTGACATCATGGTGCCATGGCCTTCTTTCATATACAGTCTGTGGTTTTAGTTATTAATTGGGCACTTTAAATTAATAGCCCCACTGACTAAGAAGCATGTTTTTTTCTGAGTTGGTTCCAACTATGAAGTCATTTCCTTTCAGAGCTTTTGCAGCAGGATGGTCAGATGGAAGATAAGAACATAGAAGAGAAAGAAAGACAGCAAAGCAAAGCAGATGGGATTAAATGGAGAAGCAATGCTTTTAAAGAAGCGAAGCAGAGGGAGGATACAGGGAAGCCATAAATAAAAGGATCACTCTCCAAGATGGAGATGATATAGTTTTAAAAAACAGCTTAAAGAAAAGTGGAGGGAATCAGAGAGTGATCCATCCTGCTATATCTGATGGAAGCTGAAAGAAGAGACAAAAAAATAATAGAGAAGAAGACAGGAAAGGAAATGACAGAATGTTTACTCAAGTCTACTCACGTTAATGAGATGGAGAGGTGAAATCTCTGTCTGAGCCCCCGGAACATGACAAAGGACTTGGGCGGGAAGGACCGGGCGGTGACGGTGCAGTACGGTCGCTCATAGGCTCCTGGCGGGCACTCACATCGGAAACCCCCACCCGAAAGCTCCCGGCATGTCCCTCCGTTACGACACACACCTGGCATGCACCTGCCCTGCCGGTGGTCAAACTCACAACGATCACCTGAAACAGAAAACCCCCCCACAATGTTAGTGTTAGCCAACCAAAGCGACCATAAAAGCCGTAAATCTCTCAGTAGTTAATCTAACTTTCGCTCAAAGTTTCTGTATATATGCAGAAATACCAATGCAACAGATTCTGATAAAAATAAACATTCTTGGTATTTATGAACATTTCCACCATTGTTTTCTGCACCAATTTAAAAGGCTAACATCAAATAAACAAATAAATAAATAAATTCCCACCAGTATCCTGGCACTTTTGCCATTTCAAAGCTTGTTTCACAGGCAATTAATATTCACAGGATCTGACCTCACTGCTCCCATTGGCAGGTCTGTCAAAACACACAGGTGCTGTGCGACAAAACATTGTTCAGAGCAGCAGAGCACAACTGAAAAATCCACTAAACCTCCAGTGCAACAAATCCCTGATTAAAGTTGAAATAAAACACTGTCTTGATTTAAATAATTTACCGATCTGAGCATGGTGGGGATAATGAGCGGGAAATATGAGCCACGGTTTAAGTTTTTCTCAACATGCTGTAAGTATTACAGCAATATTTTGTGTGAATACAGCTTGTTTTATTCTCTCCCCGGGTTAAAATCAAAAATGCACTTCCTGTTCATTTATACTAAGCTGTTTTCTGTTTTCAGTTTACTCCCTTGCTTTACTCCCTCATGGTTTAAGTGAGAAACTGTTCAAAATTACTCATACAGACCGCACATAAAACACAAACTTTCAGATAGTTTTAGAATTTATGCATAGTCAGTGTGTTACAGTGAAGTTAGAGTCTGAGTTTGATTAAAGAGATTTGCTTCATAGTGCTGTATCATCACTTTTTAATGCATTTGCTGGAGACAGGGTGGGCTGTGTTTGTCTCATCAATGTTGACAGGTAGCTGTAATATTAACGGAAAAGCAGGAGAGTTTCTAGCAACACCACTTTTTTTCTTTTTAAATCACCAATATTTTGACCTGACCTTTTAGAATTTGGGGGCTAAGCACTAAAGTAACAATGTCTTATATTCAATCTAACTACAAAAGAGGCTGAAACTTATGGTGAGACATGCGCAAACTCTCTACAACCCTGTAATGCCAACCATCAAAAATAAATTGCACAATGCATTTTTAGGCAATAAACTGCTCAAATGTAGCAATAAACACCTCAGTTTAAAAACAAATGTCTGGCAATCATTAGGCTTTACAGGGTTAAATAGGCAGATTTGGCACATGCTCGTAAACGCAAATATCTACTCAGCAACTCAACGCATTTATGCATGTAGACTTGGTTCAAGACGACTCGTTGAAGCTCAAACTGAGCATCAGAATGGGGAAGAAATTGAGTCTGGCGTGGTTGTTGGCTCCAGACGGGCTGTTCTGAGTATTTTAGAAACTGCTGATCTGCTGCAATTTTATATATCCTGTGGCAAAGCTCAAATCAACTGCGATGCTATCTAGTCAGTATGGAACAAAATATGTGTAATTTTCCAGCACCTTGTTGAGTCTATGCCATGAAGAATAATGGCAGTTCTGAAGGCAAAAGGAGATCCAACCCAGTCTTGGCGAAGTGTACCTAATAAAGTGGCTGGTAAGTGTATATCATTATGAATAATCAAAATAAATATTTCAGTGAGACCAGGGTGTGATTGGCCGAGGGAAATGCACTTCCCACTCCTCCCACTCTGGTCTGCATGTTCCTGCCTCTGCTAAAAAATTTTTTACCCCTGCTGGGGAGGGAAAAGTGCTGTAACACATTAGTGTGCCAAGTCATTTCAGATATTTATTGACTCTCAAGGTCTGAAAGTCTGCTGGTGAACTCAGGAAAAACTTCTTTTTTTTTTCTATTTTTTTCCCATAAATTGCCTCCTGAGTAAGAAAATACAGGGCCTAATATACAGTAGAAACAACAATGATGCATAACAACAACATCACTGTACTGCAGCTAAACTTTACTGCTCTTCAGCATAAAATTACAACTTTAACTTTTTTACTAAAGCAGCTAACAAGAGGCCTTGTGGTTAATGGTATCACACTTTTTCATTACATTAGCTCAAACGTGTGGTGTATTCCTCTGGCTATCACGGGGTCCAGCATGTTAAGTGTGAGCCTGGTTAGGACTACTGCAGTGACTGCACAGAGGTAGTAGTGCAATAATAGGCTAAAATGATTGCAAACTGGCATTTTTAGTCAGCGCCTGTGGATATACCAAAATACTGTCTGAGAAGACGACTTCTCTTCCCACAGCCTCCAGAAGCCTGACTGAATTTTTCCATCACAGCAATCATCCAAAGCACACTGCCAAAGTCACACAAGAGTTTCTTAAGGAAGAAAAAAATATTACCTGTCTAAGTATGTAACCTGACTTGAATACAAAAGAAACATTAGGGATACTATAAGAATAAAGGCAAAGAAACTGAAATAAAAAAGGTTTCTGAAGAATGAGTTTAGAAAAAGTAAATTACATGAGGTTCCTGTTTTAGGAACCCTCAGATTTTAATTCTGCAAAGGAGCACAGGCAATAATAAATACTTAAAGGGCATAAAATTTAAATTAGGATAACATTGTACATTAAGCTCTGATCATCATCATATATAGAGAAACGTAGCTTTCACGCTCACCGCTGCTGGTTTGCGCAGGTTCATTACCCTCAGCACAGGACTTATATATATGTCGCCTGAGAAATGTCTCTCTACAGGTGGTACAATGAGGCTCATGAAAATTACCTTTCCTGTAAAGCAACAGGTCTTTTTCCCATGTTAAACGTTTAAGTGGCCGTGGCAGATTTCCTTTCCTATCAAGCATTCAACCACATTCATCAAGCGCTTTCGATGTAAATTATTCCCTGATTAGCCGATGGGAACGGCAGGGTGCTGATTCCTGAGCAGCAGTAGTAAGAGTAACTGTTGCGCAGGAACTAACATTTACCATCACTCAAACAAACACAAACTGCATGTATTTTTTTTAAAAAAACAACAAAATTACAGCTGCAAGATTTCACCTGTCAACAATAAGACTGTATAAAATTTGGAATTTATGATAGAAAAGGGGGTTGAGGAGGGCGGGGGAGATTTGCTGAATAACAAAAACAACATGAGCAAATCTGCAGACGAGAATAAACAGATTTGGCTGCCAGTCAAAGAAGCTCCAGTCTACAGTGTCTCAAGAGGCATAAACACCCACACAGCACACACACACACACACAGAGGCACATATTCAGTCAACCACATAAAAAGGTATGAAGGAATACGCTCTCTCTTTCATGGTTTTCACCTTTCCTGGAGCATATTTGGACACACATATTGTCTGACATTTAGCAGCTACACACAAAAAACACCCACACCCAGTGGCCTCCACATCACCAGAGCAGACAGGGTTTGAATCTAGCCTTAAGATAGATGGCTCCTTGAGGACCAACTTTAGAACCTGGGGATGGCTTCAAACACACACACACACACACACACACACACACACACACACACACACACACACACACACACACACACACACACACAACCCCAGGAAGATACCAAATAAACAAAATGCATAACCAAACATATAAATAATAAATTCAATTCATTATTTTTAACACATAAACACACACACTCAATTTCATGTCCTTTCTTCGATTCTCTTTTTCTCTGTGTCACACGTACACACGAACACACACACACACAAACATGCAAACACACACGGATCATTGCTCCTGCCCTCGAGGCTGTTGGGTTTTATCGTGTAACTGTCTCTGTTGGCGCTATGTTTGCACTGCTTTTAGTTTGTGCCAGCATACCCACTGGCAGACTTCTCACATCTTAACATTATCGCACACACACAACTAAAAACACAACAACAATAAATCATGCGTGTGTAAGTCAATAAACATCCTCACCTTTCAGCAGATGCAAATAATATCTGACACACATCACGCACAAACACACAGGAATTTGAGGGTGAGTCATGACCACACACACAAATGCACTGCCAGTCAGAGACACAAAGACAGAAGCTATAAAAGTACGAGCAGTCAGACTCGATACACACTGATACTGACTACGTGTGACGCACACCACATAAACTGAAAGGAAGAGTGATTAAGCATTTTAATCTCGCAAAAGAATTAGTGATATAATTTGCTAAATATGTCACCTCTCCCCTGCCATTAGTCCTTTCCTCCACCTCTCCAGCATCCACCTGTCCTCCACTGCATGCTCTTTTTCGCCTTGACTTCAAATCCAAACGATAACTTCCCTATCAGTCATTTGAACATCTTTTTCATTTCATCCAACCCGTTTTCCCACAACACCTTCCCCCATGTGCCACCAGGCAGCTGATATCTGCTGGTTTTGGCTGACAAACATACTCTCTCACACACTATCAAATCAGCCTGAGGATGGACACACACACACACACACAGTGAGATGCCCAGTCAAACACCCAGCCCATCTTACAACAGCCCAAGGACATTCAAATTATCACGTGTCTGTCCTTGTTTAAGCTTCTCTCATCCTCTCTCCGATTTCACGCGAAACGTATACTTCAATGTAAGCGCACACAACAGGGAACCAATTAAACCGAGACACCCCACAGACACACAACACAACACACACTCACTAACGCAGCACCACTTCCCTGCTTTTGTGTGTTGCACCCACTCCCCCGTACAGACCCTCTCATTAATATTAAAATAAATAAATAGACATTAATGCTCATGAATTATGCAGGCAGTGAGACTTACAGACACCTGCAAACACACACACACAACACAGGCACATGCTGATTCGTTATGCACACTGAGCTGACTAACTTAAAATGTAAAAGTGACGGAAGACTGACGAGAAAATAAAAACAACCTTTGGATACATTTTTACAGTACCAAAGATAACACACACACACACACACCACACACATACTGGAATTACAAGAAGTAAAGCAGAGCAGATGTGATCTCAGACTGACTCAACAATGGTCTTTTGACCACGCACGCACACACACACACACACACACACACACACACAGAAGGCAGGACAGAGAGTTTGTAATTCCTCATTTGGCTCTGCGTTTTAACTCACACAAAGACAGAAAGGTCAAGCGGTTGCTAAAAACGTGGGTGTCCGATAGCGAGATAGCACTTAAAATTCCCCACAAACACTTTGCGAACATGGACAGATGGTTTTTAACGAGCAGACAAGAATGGAAATGCACACGCCCACACAAATAAGACACTGCTACCTTAATACATACACCCAGCCAAACAAAGAATCACACACAGACAAAACTCTGCATCATGAAAATATCCCACTACTAAAAAGTAACAAGTGCATTTTCTTGCTTTGTTATTTACATTTTAAGAAGGTAATCCACGCCAACCCGCTGCAGCTGCACCGAGCAGGGATGCAACTCTTTCTTCTTCTTTTTTTTTTAATTAATAACATGACAAGAAAACAGAGGTCAAAGTGAAAGCTTGAAAATTACATGTACAATGAAATGAATCAGAGAAACGCAGCAAATCTTCATGTTTTAGAAGATAGAATCACAGGGACGGGTTTTAATAGGATCCTTTTGCACAATGTGTAATTTCACTTTTGATAGTTAGGCCCATTTTTCTATTTCATCTTCTAAATAGCCGCACTTTTTTATATCTTATTGTATTTTTTAAAAGTCCATTTCTGCCATTTATTCACAAACAAACCAGCTCAAAACAATTCAGAGAAAAAACGATTCAAGTCTGAAAACTTCAGTCTGAGCTTCCACGCTCCCTTTGTTGTTTGAGACCGAGCACTATTTTCAATCACCTCGTTGTTTCCTCCCCTCCCTGCATCCTCTCCTCGCCCTTTGTTTCTTCCTTCGTTTTTCTAACTTCCACCTTATATCTCTATATATAAAACGCCCCACGCTTTGCTCTTCCTTTCTCCTTCCTCCCTTCATCTTATACCATCTTCTTTTTTTCCTCTCCCCCCCCTATGCCAGGCTTAATGCATTCACACCACCCCTTCATTCATTCAGATGTTTTATTCATCAAAGCCAGTATTCCTCAACCACCGCCGGCATCTTAGTTCGCTCCGCCCAATCGCCCACCCCATAACCCTCCTCCTCCACCTCAACACATGGTGCATCCCTCGAGACTAGCGCACTCCCAGTTGTCCCCCCCTTCTTCTTCCTCTTGTATCACCACCTCTATAGGTCTTGCTTGTGCTCCTTTATTTTTGGTGTTTATTTACCTATAGTGTACAACCCACAGGAAAAATTCCTCATTTAGTAAAATATATGATCCAATTTGTGATGTTTTGCATGAATATTAAACAGCGATAGCTTCCATTATGCTGATACTCTTTATGAATTATCTTACAAGCTGTATTCTAAATAATAACTCAATAGGGATGGATTCTTAGAAAAAAAAACTTTTTCATGTATAAGAAGTAATGGATTTTATCATGATGTGTTTACTTGGAATAAACTGACAAAAGGTCATGTAGCTGCCATGAGAAAAAAAAAAGCAAAGTGGGGGTCCGAAAGAAGAAATTCTAAAATCTTTTTCTTTATTAGGTTCATTTATATCACAAGAAATTAAACCATTTTAAAAAAAACAACTCATATGGCAAAAAGAAAGGGTGTAGGTTAAAGCTACAGCTTAAATAAAAATCAATAAGTAAGTCAATAAGTAAGTCAATAGCTGTCAATAGACGCTGCTGAGACCTTAAACTGGAAATCAAAGCTTGGATGGGAATCAGGATGACATCATCAGGTGACTTCAGCCCGCTGATAGTCCATCATTCTTCCGAGATGTGTCATCTAAAGGAACGCCTTTATCATAACATCTTATTTGTTCGATTATTCACCGCATGTCATGCAGCTCGAGATTTGTTTGTGTGATATCGCTGCAGCGTGTGCCTCTGCTGAGAAGAGTGCTCCACCAATTTAACACTGCAGGCTCACAATAGATGAGGGAGATATCGTCCGCTTCTTAGGAAAAGAAAAGAAAAATCGGTCCCTATATTACCCAGAATTCAACTCCACCAGCTGCACTTCTAATGTACCCTCGAGCCGTTAGCCTCAAGCTGAGATGAAAATCAGTCTTCTGCACTCATTTCTTGAACTTAACTCCACACACACTGATTTTTGGGCTGGATTTCGTCCTCAGCCCTTCAAAAAACAGCCATTCAACACATTTGGTTTGATTTGTGAAAACATTTTGTTTGTTTCTTACTTAACAACTTCAATTTGCACTTTTTATACTTCCTCCCTCTCCCATATTTTCTGTCCTCCTCTTCAGTCTCTAAATTTCTCCTTTTTCCTTTGTTCAGGCACTTTTTTTCTTCATGCTTTTGTATTTCTCTTCCTCTGCCCTATATTGTTTATTCATTTACTTGGTATTGACTTATTTCTGTTTCTTGTGAGCTGTATTTCCCTCCCATACACATGTACTCCCTCTCAAAGATTTTTTTAAAACAAATTTTTAACTCTTGCCCATTTGTCCTCTTTTGTTTGCTTCCCCTCTTTCCTTCACGTGTTCGGTCTTTTTCAGTGTTCCCATTTCAACTTTCATCTGCTGTCAACTCTGTCACAACTCTCTCTTGCCCCACTGTTTCTTCCTTTTTCATGAGATCAGATGACGGACATTGATAACAATCACTTCCCACATTGATTTTTAATTCTCTTTAACCTTCTCTCTTCAGCCTCTAGGCTTTTCTTGCTTATTCTTCTGTTCGCCCTCTTCTTCATTTTCTATTCCTCCATTTTATTGCACCACACATAATTTCTACGACTCTGCACCCTCCCGTCCTCATCTGAATGAGTTTAAATAACCATCAAAATATCACTGTGTAAACAGAAACTGTAACTTTTGTTACGAGTGCCGCACATTAGATGAGTTATTTTATGAATTAATGTAGTAGTTATTAGGGATGCATAGAGTGATTTTGACTGCTTTGTGTAACATCAGTTTTTTTAGTCCTTATTTCTATGATCCACTTTTAAAACACTTTCAGAAAGCTAAAGCTGAGAGAGTGATTACTAAAAAACAATAGATAATTAATGTATTCAAATCCATCCATCCATTCTTTGCTGCTTATCCTTTTCATGGTCACAGGGGGGCTGGAGCCTATCCCAGCTGTCTTAGGGTTAGAGGCAGGGTACAACCTGGACAGGTCGCTAGTCTGTCACAGGGCTAACACACAGACACAGACAACCATTCACACAGGCAATTCAGATTTTTCAATTGACCTATCCCCACTAACTGCATGTCTTTGGACTGTGGGAGGAAGCCAGAGTACCCGGAAAGAAGCCACATGGGGAAAACATGCAAACTCCACACAGAAAGACCCCGGCCTGATCGTGGAATTGAACTCAGGACCTTCTTGCTGTGAGGGAACAGTGCTAACCACCAAAGTTATATATTTCCGAACATAAATAAATGTAGTACTGTAAAGTAGAACTTGAACAATTATGTTTATTTTCCTCTTTTTTATAGGTGCACTACTATAGTAGGTGTTAAATGAAACAATCAAATAGTGAACTGCAGACTTTCAACATGAATTCATTGGTTTTAACATGGTATTGTATTAACAGTTTAAGAATTACAGTCATTTCTATATACAAACCCCAATTTCCAGGGCTCAAAAGCAACTGGACAAATGATCACAATTTTTAATATAACAACTATTTGTGTATTAAAGTAAATGTTATAGCTGCAGCTATATTTTGAATTATTTTAGGCACTTTATTTTGTGAGGTAAAGAACCTGCAAAAATATAAGATTTGTACAAGATTAAATTTAGCTTTAACCTAAATCAGTTTTATGTAGTGAAGTAGAAAATGATCAGTGTACCTAATGGTGAGACTGATTCATTAAACCACATAATTGCTTCTAGACTTTTGCATGGACCACTGAAGTGAAGGTCTGTGATGTAAAGAAACTGATGGTGGTGCAAACAGATCAGGCAACAAACTCAGAGGAACCTAAAAATACCAGCGCTATACACACTCGCTTTACAGAGTAAGCAAACGCCCGAATCACCAAACATGATTTTGAATTACAGCTGTCAACCATGCATTTATGGCATTTATGGGTACATGAAGAAATCCCAACTATTTATATACATGTATAAAACCAGAGAGGAACCAAGATATGTGAACTTCCTCCTCTTACCTCCTGCTCCCCAACTTATCTTCCTAAAACTAATTTAGCCTCCTTTTTCCTTCCTCTCACACTGTTTAATGCATTTAGCCTAGTCGATTCCACATATCACATCCCCTGCAATGTGTTTTTTTCCCCCATTTAATGCACATATTTCCATTACACCTACTTTATTATGTTATGTATTTATATGTTTCTATTTCCTTTATTTCCTCCCGTGCTATCTGTGCTCTTTCCTGAAACCAACTGGTCTTATTGCTCTTGCAAACACTTTATTCTTTGTTACCTCTGACTTACACACACACACACACACACACACACACACTTTTATTCTATTAATGACCTCTAAAACACATGTCACTCTCTGAATAATCCATCTTATGCCATTATCTCCCTCTCCTGCTCTCTCACCCATCCGGCCTGGTTTTATCTTCCCCACAAAACTCAAAGCTATCTTCTCCCACATACTCTCCCAGTTTAACCCTCTCCAGAAACTTTTCTAAACTCCTCTTTATCTTTTATTCTTTCTCTTAACTCCATCTTTCTATAGAATACTCACCACCACGTCTTTTTTGTTCCCCGTTGTGGTAAATGATCTTAATTTCACCTTTTACAACCTCTCATTAGTTTTTTCCTCAAATATTGTATTTGTCTTATCGTTAAAGCTCCTCGTCTTTGACGCTTAATTCGTTTTCCTTGTCAGGTCTGACGTCGCGTCTTATCTTTTTAAAACTAATTTAGTTTTCATTTGGATTGCTTTTTAGTTGTCTGTGCTAACTTTGAGTCTCTTCTGTCTTTGGGAATATAGTGAGTTAGGTGAATATCTTTTCTGCTTTACTTAAATGTTCCCCTCAGGAAATAATCCACAGATTGTTGGTTTAAAATTCACACCAGACTTTTGATCAAATTTTAATTTGTGTACTGTTTTTGTGAGCTCTATTGTTAATTTAGTTTGCATTCTGGTTAGATTAGGTCTTCTTCACCAAACCCTCTTTTTGCTCTTTCTCCCCCAGCATATGTGATACAGTAAGCAGGTATATAGGACAGTAGAACGCCAGCTGTTCAGGGGGCCAGTCATACAGCTGTTTTTGGTGCTTCAGTTTGAAATGTATTTCCTAGAGAATAGAAATTGTTCAAACTGTTCACATAAACAGCAACAAAGGTCCATCTTGGTGTCTAAAACTGATATTGAATTTGCAGCTGAGAAATATGTTTAACTAGAGAGAAACAAAGGCAGACGACCTTACACTAAATCAGAAAACTAAAGCAGTGCCATCATTGATGTAAATGTTTATATTGTTTTCACTTTCATGTTTAAAAAAATACAGCTTTAAAAGATTTTTATAATGTAATGAGTAGTTTACTATTTCATTTGAAATTCTAGTATTGGAACAGCATTTATAGCGGTGTATAAAAGTGGTTAATTAAGTTTGATGCAGATAAGTAAGTGTCAATTAACGGTGTGATTAAAACCAAAAAAACAAATAAGTAGAGTGGTCACTATGAGCAAAGATAATTAATGCACATTGTTAATGTTCTTGAGCCTCAAAATGTGCAACATTACGGATTCTTCTCTTTGTATGAAGCGCTCTGTCAAAGTGATTTAAGAAGAATTACTGATTTCCTTTCAATGATACAGCAGAATAGATGTGCACCATGCACGCCTGCTCTAAAAGTTAGTGCTACAAAAAACTGCAACTTCATTTCTCAAATTTTCTTTCTCTTGCTTGAGGTGTTCCATATTCATTATTTGCTTTAGATCATATCTCTTCTATATATCCTCTATACTTCCCAGTTTGTCTCACACACATTAATTTCATGCACTCTTCTTCTGCATTAAATGCTCAACTCTTCATTTCATTCCCCAAACCAATTCCCTCCCTCTTCATTCTCCCCTTCTTTATTCTCTCTCTTTCCTAATTCAAACTAATTTAGTCTCACATCCTGAACTTCAGTCTTGCTGCAACCCATTCTTTCTCAGTCACTCACTCCTCATCCCATTTCTTTTTCTCTCTAAACCTTCTCCACTTCCTACAAAAAGCTAAAACCTCCATATGCATTTAGATTATTCTTCACAAGCTTAAACATTGCCTATTTGTTCTTAGTGTGTGCTCTGGTTTCCATCTCTGCCTACTGGATTGAATTTCTCCATGTAACATGCATATCTTCTTTATCGCATCCAAAACTAATCTCTACTCTGCCTACCGCATCACCTTCCCTCCTCTTCTGTTTCTCAGATTTCCTCGATCTAACATACAAACTGCTTCCCCACAACCAAGAGATTTAATTTCTACGTAAGCCATCTATTCCCATTTTATCTTTTCACAAATTTATTTAGTCTGCAGCCATGCCAATTTCTCTCTTTTTGTCATCTTCTCTTTGCATGTCCCAGCTCTCCGAGGTGTAGTATATCTTACTAAATCTGCATAATGTGCATCTGTCTTTATTGCTTCTGAGTCTTTTCTTTCACTTTGTAAGGAGGATCAGATATCCGCTCTTTTAGTCAGCTGTTATCTCTGCCTTTAAGGTGTACTGGGAACTTGTCTTTATACTGCTGAGGTCTTTTTCTTGTTTTCAGGGTTAATGACTGTTGCACATCCCTTTCAGCACTGTAAGCTTAGCATGTTTTTCAAAGAAATGAATGCTCAAGGCAAGAAATATTACATTTTTTATGAATAGAAACACAGAGCGTCAGCTGAGTTTTGTACAAATAAAGGTAAGAACTATAATTTCCTTGAAATGTATGTCACCTTGGGAAAAGTGATTAGAGAAGTAAAAGCTTTAAAAAGCATTCAATTACTTCAGTTAGTGGCAATGCCCCTGTTTTTTCTACTTTTTATCACCACAACCTGCATCTCTTCATGCTCAGATGGTAGTCTTTTTTAAGACCACCATTTAATACTATAAAGGGTAAAAGAAATAATGTAATTCAATAAATAAATAAATAGAACAACAGACACACACAATTCAGTCTGTGGAGCATGCAGTTTAATTTAAATTTAAGCTTTAATTTAAAGCTTAAATGTATTGGATTCCCCAGACAGAATTCTGAGTGGACGGCAGGTACAAAGAAGCTTACCCATTTGCTAGTTAGGTGAAAATTTTTCTATTCCCACTTTAAACTCATTTTACAAAAGTTCACAGATCTCAGGTCACAAAGAGTTTGTTAAAGCTCAAATTAGAAGGTCTTTGATATCTGCAGAAGGATGATGGGAAATAGTTTTGAGAGGTATAAATCAGAGCTTAGCATTTCAAATGCTAATGCTAGTTGGTAAAAATGTGGGGCGCTTCTCTAAAAACACAAATTTATTCATAAGGCTCCGTTAATGACTCACCAGTATACAGATAAACGCTGCAAAAGCACAGATGGATCATCTGTGGTGTGAGAGAGAAAAAGATACAAAGTATCACAATTCATGTAATACTACAGATACATATTTGGTTGCTATTAGCCGTTTACTGTTAGCTTGTTACTTTTGCAGCTGTTCCGTCACATTATTGGCTCCCCAAAAACAGTTTGGTTATCTTTTATTCTACTTTTATTGTGTTTTGTGCGTTTTTGCAGCTTTTTTCTGTTTGCTGGTGTTTTCTTGAATTGAAATGGATTTGACCTCTGAGGGCCACTGTAAACAATGATGGCAGACAGCTAAACAATCTTGCCTAAACCTGAAATTGACCATTGAATGTTTCCCCTTCCTTTGGCTTGGCAGGCACTGTTATAGACGTGCAAAGATTTGTTTGTCAACCCCAAAAATTTGATTAAAAAAGAAATGCAGTGTGGTTACAGCACTGCAGTAATTTGCCATTGTGCTGGTTTCTCCTTTAGTTTGTTTCCTCAAAGTCACCATGCATGTGCTCGGTGGAGGGGCAAAGTGGTGCATGCAGCGAAGTAGCATTGGCAAGACTGGGACAAGAGACTATAAATACAAGTTCATTGATACTTTTCCACAAAGAATTTTTAACATGTAACAGTAAGAAAAGAAAATATGTGGTAAAACTGGGTTGAAAGGGTTGTGTTACAGGACAAACTTGGGTGCAGGAGATTCACTAGTTTTATTAGATATACTTGAAGATCCTCTGTGAAAAAGGCCAAACAAAATCCTGTTTTTAATCTAAAATTCTTTAATCCTTGACTCTAACATACTGGGTTTAACATATAAGGTGTCACGGTTTCATTTAAAACCCCGGGCTAACCCTGGGGATTCAGTACTCAGCTGAATAGTACAACCCCTGCTGATGCAGTATCTTAGTGCTGTAGATCTGCAGTTGGCACCACAAAGGTAGTGTGAACCTTTTTACACAGCTTGGGTAAAAAGCCGCGGTAACCCGCCTTTAAAGTGTCAAGTATGACTTATCCCGTGTCAAGTATGACTTATCCCGAGGTTAAATGTGGAGTTTAGAGAAAGGTTAGCCTGAGGTTACATGTACTATGAAAACCTCATTGGTGAAGGAGGCGAAGATGCTCAATCATGATAAAGATGCAGCTTATGCTCTTTGTGATGGGCATACTGTGGTCCACCAACCCTGAAGAAACAGCACAGTGCTTCAGAGATCACACCTGACTCAGATCTTTTGAGTTTCTCCCTCAATGGAAACAGAAAGTTTTCCGACTCGGTCAAAACCTCAGGCCTACCTCCTGCCTGTGTGAGCAATCCACAGATATTCAGGGAACCCAATTCAAAGCTGCAAAGGAGCATATGGGGGGATGGATAATGGCAGGATGGAAAAATGAGCAGCAGCACAAACTTAGTCAGGAGAGTTCAGTGTTTGGGAATCAATTCGTCCCTGTTTAGTTGTTGTATTCCTTCTTTTCCTCTTCCCAATAGCTCCGGGGTATTGTCAAGACACTGTAACACCCGACGCCTACGCAGGAAAAGCACAACAATGACTGCCCAGAATCCATCTGATTTCCTTCACTCCCTCTTTCACCGCTCTTTCCCACTCTCTCATAGATGCCTCTCCGTTTTTTCCCCCTATAGCTCCTCGTCCGTGTTATTCTCATCCATCTCCCTAATTTTTCACTATGCTGCCATAGCCGTCTCCCCTCCTTCTTTTCCTTCATCTTTTAAGCTCTGCTGTCTTCTTTGCTATCCAATCTTTTACACTTTGTGTCATTTCTCTCTGTCCACCCTGTGCCCCCTCACTTAAATGTGTTTTCTGCTCCTGTGGACGCTGTAAGCATGGATCACATACTGTCAGAAATTTCTATTTCCATTTCAATTACCAATTTCTTTCTGGTATCATCCGCAATCCAGTGATCTATAAAAAATATATTTTCTCTTCCTCGTGCTTTTAATACCTCTCCTTCTTCTTCAAGTTCCTTTTATCCATCTTTTACAAATTTCTCTCCACTTCTTAAACTTTCTCGCCTCTCTCCATCTCTGTTTCCCTTTTCTCATCATACTCCACTTTTTGTCTCCCTCCCACTCGCTCTACGTCTCTTTCTACCTCCGTTTCTCCTTTGCTCATTTCCTATCTCTCTCCTCATCTCTTTTTCTTTTTTTCTTGTCTGCCTCGGTGGGAGTTCGGAAAACACTCTGTCTCTCTCATGAAAGAAAAGTGTTGCTTCACTCCCCCAGCTCTCTTTTGATTTGAAATAAAAGGCAATGTGAAATATCCCCCAGACACACACGCTGACATTCATAGCTTCTACCCTCTCCCACAGCCACTCAATAGCAGAAGCAATGCAGCAGTATGAAGGGAAGGGAAAAATCGGAGTCGTGTTGAAATAAGTCCGGTGTATTGGAAAGGTAAGAAAGAACGAAGCACTGTGTGTGTGTGTGTTAGAGTGTGTATGAAAAGGCAACAGATTAAAAAACGGTAAGCGTGGCAGTGGCGCTAGCGTGCATGTGTGCATGTGCATATGTGTGTGTTTCTATGTGTGAGTACAAAAGACTAAGTAACAGGTAGAGGGCTGAGGAGGAGAAAGCTCTCCCAGGAGGCAGAGTGTGTGTTTTCATGTTGTTCAGCTCAACATGACACAAGAGTAAAAACAGCACAGATCAAAACGGAAGTCAGTGTGGGACATGAACAAAGACGCACACAGTCAGTTTTAGTTTTCAGAGTGCAGCATTAAAGGCTAGAATCAGACACAAACAGACAAACACACAAAGACACACTCCACTGCATTTTTTTCCTTTGAAAATACACCTCTCTTCTTGTCTGTGGCCACTGCATTCAAACCAATGACAGGCAGATAATACAATTTGAACACACAAATGCTGCCTCCGGCCTATCATTACAGCATGTGTATTATATATATATATATATATATATATATATATATATATATATATATATATATATATATATATATATATATATATATATATATATATTAGGGGTGCAATGATACACAAAATTCACGGTTTGGTTCGGTTTAATACTTTGGTGTCACGGTTCAATATTTTTTCGATACAAAAAAAATGTTCATGCCTTTTTATTAATTTGTCATTTATTAAAGTTTCACAGCACATTCTGCACCACCTCTCTGTGCGTTCATCATTTGTTTGAAGCCAGCTCACCTCCTGCAACCACTTTTCCGAGAATACGCGCTTCTTTTGGGGTTCGGACTCCTGACATTTCTTTGGAGGTGGAAGAACACCAAAGTAATTGCTTAAAGGAGCTTCTTCGACATCTTTAAGAGTTCTAAACAAATGTCTGTCCTCCTCCAGAAAATCTTATGTATGCAAACACGCGCTGCAACTTCTTATCTTGTGCACGTTTTTTATTTTGACAGCGAATGCACACCTGCGGATCACTTATGTGCAGCCCTGGTTATTTAGCTTGTCATATTGCAGCCACAGAAATTCTTTTGTCCATGAAACCATAAAGCTGCACTTTCTTTTTGCCTTATAGTCTGATTTGTCATAACTTTTCCGTTTTGTGGTAAGCTTTTCTTTGGCTGTCACTTCTTCACGCTGACCTGTCTTATTTGGCTCAGCAGAACTAAAATATATATCCTGCTGCTTTTACACAGGCACTCACATAACGCTCAGCGATTCTCTGCGCGATCAACCTCTCACATGTTTAAGCTTGCTGCGGGAGATTTCACTTGTCATGTTTGCATAGTAAGCTAACGATTGATAAGACGATGTCAGAGGAATTGGTGCGCAAATTATCATCACTCACCAATCAGTGCTGTCGCTCTCTATACACAGTTCGGCGATTGCAAAGTGAAAGCAAAAAAACAAGCAAATTCAAACGCGATTTCAATATGTCACATATTCACAGTGGCTCACCGATGCCAATGACATAATTACCCAGCTACATTTCCGAAAGAATGCAAAAGCATTGACATATATGTTTCCTTCCTACGATAGGCCGACGGGCAGGGCAGGGCAGCCCGATTTTGCGAGCCCTGTATCTGATTGAGGAATCACTCATCTTTGGAAAAGAGAGTTTATTACAGAGAAATGGCTCTTTCCAAAATAAAAGCTATACTATACGCTTCTTCTGGGCTATATTCTCAGCAGCATATTAAACATATCAGGTCCCCATAAGGAGAATCATGTGCTAACGGCTGTCTAAATGACTCGGGTAAAGTTTGTAGCATGCCTGCTTGTTGTTTTTGTCTGCTTCCACTTGTCTTTGCACTAGGATGATGTCGGTGTAAATGTGAAGTCATATTCGTTGTGTTCCCACTAGTGCTGTCAGCGTTAATCCGTCCGTGCTCGCGTTCTCGGCGAGTACGTACTCGCCGAGAACGCGAGTATGTACTCGCGTACTTGCGAATTGAGAAAGGGCCAGAGCAAGCAAAACTCAACTCTATGCGCACAGGACGAGAGACTATCAAAATAAAACAGGAAATACTGCACGCATAATTCAAAATTAAAGAAGATACAGTAATAAAGTCATAAATAGCTGACTTTCCTTAACACAGACTGTTTATTCATCAATTTCTTCATCACTTCACTAAGAGTGAACTTAGAGGCTGGAGCCAATACAGGGTCCAAATTTTACAATTTAGAATCATTGCTAACAAGTTTGAGTGTGGGAGGAAACTTGGAGTACCTCATGGAAATCTATGCAGGCACAATGGGAACATACAAACAGTAATTTGCAGTAGAATTTTCCACCTTTAAGCAGATGAAAGTGCTTCTTTTTAAGCATTGTAAGCTTTTTAAGCAGTCTGGTTTTTGTATCATAACCAAGCATATGAAAGCTTTCCTCTGAGGATTTCCCTCAAAGCTTGATCTAGAAGAACTGCTAATAAGACCTGCACTCATTTTCCAAGCACATATTCATTAAAGCAGACTCACTACTGGAAATGTCAATTAGTTGAAAAAAAAAATACCCTGTCGACAGTACAGTGTGTGGTGCACGTGGGCAACAAGAGTGATCAGGACTAAGCTGGTTAGATATAAATCAGTTCTATTAAATTTAACTGACAAGGCAAGAATGACTCAGCCTTATATTAAACCTGGTTTATTCTACAGTTTCTTGAAACAAACTGTTTATTATCGGTATGAATATATCACATTGTTCATCAGACAAAAAACAGACTTTCCCACAAAACACTTTCAAACACAGCACACGCACACACTCCCTCGCTACTCACCGGTGTAGTCTTCGCGGCAGATACAGGTGTACCCTCCCTCTCTGCGGGCACACACCCCTCCGTTCAGACAGGGGTTGGAGTAGCACAGGTTGATCTCTGTCTCACAGTAATCACCCGTGAATCCCACTGGGCAGCGGCAGCGTAGTCCTGCGATGGGGTGGATGGGCCGGAACAAGATGGAGGGTGAGGAGATGAAGGGGGCAGAGCTGTTGAAACGCAGCACTGAGATGCACTTCATGTAGTTCTGGCAAGGCTCCCGCAAGCACACGTTGTCATCAAACGGGAGGACCTGGAGCAATAGCAGAGGAAACATATACAGTGTAGTGTGAGGAATATTCTCAATTTAGACTTTCAGGCGTCCTCACTCAGGGCTTCTTTTATCACTCATAATAAAGTTACTTTTTAATATTTATAAGCGGGGAAATCATTCTTGTTTTTGTGTTCCAGTGATCTATTTCAGCAATGGTGGAAAAAGTCTTCAGATCTTCAAAGTAAAAGCACTATAACAATCCAACTAAACTAAAAGTACATTAAATATTATCAGCACCTAGTACTGAAGTTAATTAAGTAAAAATCTCCCTGATGATTATTAAAGCAGCTTTTAAAAAGTATCATTTTTAACAATTACATAAAGATACAGTTTAATGAATTTGTAACATGTTATGATGAAGTGAAGAAAGATGCCAAAACAGTTCCTTATACTTAATTTGTATCATTTGGGCAAACAAGGAAATACATAAATTGAAAATATATATATATATATATATATATATATATATATATAATATAAAAACAAATTAAGCAACCATCAGTATCTGCTACTGGTTGAATTTGTATTTTAAAAACCTTTACTGGTAGAAATAATAACATGAAAGAAAAAAATTTATGTTTTTTTTTCTTTTAGGAGAAATTAAACATGCTAGCATGCTAATGTTTTGAACGCTAGCATGCTAGCTAATACTAAAACATGCTCATGGCTATATAAACATGTTACTGTAAGGCACTGGCACAGTCATACTGGTAGGAGCATCACAAAAACAAAAATGCTACACAGCCTTTTAAAGTTTATTTACTATATTATACTTACTGGCAAACTGGCACATAAATCAAAACAGTAAATGTGCAGGCAGGTAAGGTAAACCCACCTTCTTCTGAATTCTGCTATGATGTATAGGCTGGTTCTAAAAATCTATACCTGTAGTTTGGGGAAGGAGCTGCATCATGGAGTTTCTCACTGACTGACTTGTTAGGTGGCTTCACACTTCTGACTGGTGTAGGTTATCATTTGATTGCTAAAAAATGGTAATCTTCAGTAATGTTAGACATACATATTTAAAATGGGAATGCCTTTATTTATTCCATTTTAAACACTGTAATTTTATTATCACATTGGGGTTTTCTTGGTTCTTTTTACTTAAAATATTCATATTACCTTCATTTACCTGATACTAGCAGTCTTAACCTTCTCCACAGGTCACCCCCCCAGCTATCAGTCATTTAGCATGCTGCCTTGGACACAGTGACAGCAGTGGGCTGTGTGTCTTTGCATAACCAGTCACTTTCCCAAATAGTATATTTACAGCTTTTGCTTGCTGTTAAGGCCAGTGGACCAGATATATTCACTAGATTGTGTCTTCTTAAGAGCTAAGATCCTGTTTGCATGTGTGGTTGTGTGACAGTGCCTGTTAAGATAAGGTCAAAGGCACTCACCACTGGTGTCTCTCTCACCCCTTATAAATATTTCCTTCTTCTGCATTCACCTTCTTCCTTCTGCTTCTATCTATCTCTCTCTTACTGTGAGATTCCCTTGGGTTGTGTAAACATTACATAACTGATGTGCTTGTCCAGGTGTTCCTGATTTCATGCATGAGAACATTTAATGGTCATATTTGCCCATTGTTCTGTAAAGTCACATGGCTGATGTGCCACAGGAAGCTGTATTGTGTTATTACTAGTTCACATCCAACAAGCTCAGATGTATACTCACAGGCCACTTTATTAGTTACACATTGCTAGTACTTTTTGCCATCAGAGCTGTCTTCTTCATTGCATTGATTCAACAAAGTGCTGGAAACATTCCTCAGAGATATTGCTCCATATTGACATAACAGCATCACACAGTTCCTGCAGCAATGCTTCACATCCATGAAGTGAATGTGGAGGCTATTTGAGTTCAGTGAACTCACTGTCGTGTTCAAGAAACCAGTTTGAGATGATGTGAGCTTTGTGACAATCAACATTATCTTGCTAGAAACAGCCATCAGAGGAAGAGCACACCGTGGTCATAAAGGGATGGATATGGTCAGTAACCCTCAGACGAGGCCTTTAAATGATGCTGGGTTGGTACAGAGTGTGCCAAGGAAAAAAAAACACTATCACCAGCAGCCTGAACCCCTGATGAAAGGTAGGATGAAAACATGTTTTTATTATGTTTACATCAAATATTTCAACAGTACGGAGCCCCGCAGGGGACATGGGAGAAAAAAAATATTAAGACGGACTTCTCGCAAAACAAACTCGGGATCTCGCAAAAGTTTTAGCCGCATTCTTCGGAGGCTGCCAGCTCGAAGCCGACCAGGAGGTCGAGGCACGATGTGCCGGGAAAGCGGTGTTCCTCCCGGCTGTAGTAGGTCTCGACCTTCCGCTAGCTTGGGTGTCAGATCTCCGAAAACGTCGGAGCACTTTTGCAAATATGTGATGTCTTGTAAACCGAGCAGGTATCTGACGTTTACACAACTACATTCACATCTCAAAATATCTTAAAAGTGTATTTTGCGACCCAGAAAGAGTAATATTACAACTAAGTAGCTGCCGCCATTGTTGGAATTCAACTTTTGCGAGATTTCGCAAAAGTTTTGCAAGATCCCGAGTTTGTTTTGCAAGATCTCGCAAAAGTTTCGCGAGATCTCGCAAAAGTCCGTCTTAATTTTTTTTTCTCCCATGTCCCCTGCGGGGCTCCGTACTACAGAAACTGGGACTCGTCAGACCAGACAACAATTTTTTCAGTATTCTAATGCCCACTTTTGGTGAGCCCATGTAGAGTTTCTTGCTCTTAGCTGAGGAGTAGCACCCAGGGTGTTATTCTGCTGCTGTAGACCATCTGCTTCAAGGTTTGATGAGATGCTCTTCTGCATACCTTGGTTTTCATAAGTGATTATTTGAGTTGACTGTTGCCCTATTGTCTTGTGATCGCTGACATCAACAAGGCATTTTTCACCCACACAAATGGCACTCACTGGAAATGTTCTCTTTTTCAGACCATTCTTTATAAACTGTAGTGATGGTTGTGTAGGAAAATCCCAGGAGATCAGAGTGTAAAACACTCAGACCAGCCTATTTGGCACAAACAACAATGCCACATTCAAAAGTCACTAAAATCGTCTTTCTTTCTCATTCAGATGCTTGATTTGAACTTTGACAGGTCAGGTTCACCATGTCTGCATGAGTAAATTCATTAAGTTGCTGCCATGTTTGGCTGAATCAATATTTCCATTAATGTGCAGTTAAACAGGTGTAGTTAATGAATATTTCTCTGTTACATAGGCTTACTGTCATTCTTTTTAATAAAGTGAATTAATAAGTCAATACATTTTAAAATAAATAATTTCAAGAAATATTAAATGTTATACCTCATAAAGGATTAATATTTATTAACTAACTAACTAAATGCAGTGCATGTGCAGCCTGAGAGAGTGTAAGGCTATTTTTAAAGGCGATTATTAAAGGTACATTTATTAATCTCAAAGAATATTCTTGTTTTCAACACAGCAAAAAGACCATGCTTTGAACCAGAGAAACACCACATGAGAGAGTTAAATGGTATTTATATGCTTGCCAACATTTTTGCCTTTGTGATGTGATGAAGGAGTTAAAGTCAGACATTCAGAGGTGTGATTCCTCTGTGTGTGTGTTTTTGCACATGGACTAACCTCCATCTGTGTCAGTGACGTCAGCCTCGGCCTGTTCAGGTACAGCTGCTCCTCCAGGGCCTCAGAGGGAAAGAAATGTCCGCCCGGCAACGCGGCAGAGAAGCTGACATTCAGGATTCCTCCGGGTGCCGCATCCAGATCCGGTTGAATGTTGAAGATGAAAACATCCTCAACAGGAACTGAGAGAACAGCGGACACACCTTCCAAGAAGGTTCCCAGCAGTGGTGACAGGAAGTGCTCCTGGGACATGTTCTGAAGGCGGACAGTGACACTGCTGCCCAACATGTCCTCTGTGATAATGAGGACGCGGAGAACACACTGAGCCGAAATGCTGTGGACGCCATCTGAAGAGTTGAAGAAGATAGCAGAGGGCAGCCAGTTAGGTGAACGGATAGAAGAGGAACTTATGCAGGTTATAAGGAAAGAGAAAGAGAGAGAGAAAGTCAGAGTTGCACAGTCAGTGACCAGGATGTGGACGGGGCACAGAGTGAGAGAAGAAACTTTGAGAGGAAGCTTCAGAGGAAGAGGTGAGGAACGACAGAGACGACAGAAGAGCAGAGATATTCACCAATGCAAAGATAAAACAGGAAGTAGTCACAACCGTGTTAACGTAATGTAATTAATGTAATTTTATGTTACTTAAATTGATTAAGAGTGGGAGAGAAAGTCACAGGTAACTGAAACTACCAGTGCTTCTGTGTCGATGATACCACAGACACTACGTTTTCTATCACTGGACTGGGACTGAAGCTTATTGGCTGATCTTGATAAAAGGTGGAGTTCATTTGTGTTGGTGGTGGTGTTTACAATCCATTCACACCAAAGGTTACCATGAGGTGCAGGTCACTAGAAGTAGATTTGACAACATATAAAATATATAAAATATTCTAGCTGTATGACAGTACGGTCTGAGGGAAGCAAAAACAGCTCATGCAAAAACATAAATAATCCTTATTTGCCTTAAAATATATTGGAATTGTGACATTAGAACTCATATAAGAAGGAGGAAGCTTTGATGTCTTAATGTCTAAGCAGGAACATATCTGATCCACTGGATTCATTGAATTGTTTAGATACAACTCTTTATAATATTGTTTACAGTTAATGTTTAACTGTATCTTTTTCTTTACATATTTAAAATTTAATTAAAATTAACCTAATTTCTAATATTTTAATGACATTTAACCTAAAAAATGTTTTACTTACTATGAGATAATTACATTATTTACACTTTCTTTTACATTTGCAGTTCACTGACAGTTTCTCACACAGATATCTAACAGATAAATTAGTACTGTATGACATATTATACAGTATTATAATAGTATTATATATGATCGTCTAGTTACAAGAAAATGAGTTTATGGAGCCTGAATATAGCAGTCTGCGTTGACACCACCTAAGTTATTGTAATAAATATTATATTTTTTTTATCCATAACAAAATTTCAACAAATAAATATGCAAAGATGGAAAGGCGAGGGCAGCAGCATGAGGACCCCAGGGGAAAAACAAAAAGGCAGGCGTCTGTGACAACCGATATGACACTGATTAAGTCAGTTATAGCATTAAAGGAGCTGGAGCGAAGGTGAGTAGCAGAGGCAACAGCGACTGCAGGGAAGCTTAAGCAACTTAAATTTGTGAGTCCCATGGTAAAACAGGAAGTACCGCTGATATAGGCTGGCCTGGCAGTCAGATCAACCGTTATTAGGTGATTTGTGGTCTGCTTGAATGTCTAGGTAAGCACTGGAGGAAACAACTGGATTACATGTACTGGGAATGGTAAAATATGACTGACTTATGGTGGTGCTGCTGGTTAGAAATACAAAGCACAGAAGCCCCACACTGTGTTTTTTAGAGTATTAAAATCCTTGGTTTAGCTGGTCTTAGCAAAGGTTTTTTGTCTAATAATTAATGTTGCCTTTAATATTGAACCAGCACCACTAATCTTTCTAAGCTTAAGCAAATTCATAACATCAAATATGAAAAATCTGATACAATGAGGGTATATGTTGCAGAGACGATGAGTATGAACATGGGCAGCAGCTCCACATAAACTCTTTATTTTTTTGCATTAGCTTTCACTGACACTTGCTTAATCCTGTGGAGACAGCATGACACAAAGTATTTTAGTGCTTCTTTTTCGCTCTTCTTACTTCCACTACAGCCCCAAAGATCAAACAGCATGGCTGTAGACACTCTCTATTGCCATATGTGTGAATGTAGTCATCATCTGTGAACCTACATGTCAGGCATAAGATGTGGTGATAGGAGATTTGCAGCATAAAAGTGCTGAATCCTCTGAGGTCCACTTTAGTCTCTAGAAAGGATGATGCAATTCATTATCATGTGTTACAGTTAAGTAAGAGAAAAGTGATCCTCTGAAGTCTACATCTATTTGTGAGTCACACAGAAGGTGGCGTGCAAACTGAGCGTTCTCATGTAGGGAAGCGTTGGGTTTCGATCTTCCCACACTCAGCTTTAGTTACAGATTCGACAGGGCACTCCTTTCGCTGGGAGTCCACAAAATGAGCTCATTGGAAGCGCAGCAGGTCACAGCCCTCACAAACACCCATTTTATTCGCAGACACGAAGTGTGTTTAATCTATACTGGATGTACTGCTGGGCGGTGTTGTATGCTGTAAAGCAATTTGGTCCAACAAGCTGGCAAATAAGCCATAGAGGGACACAAATGCACACAAACACAGCATAAGAAAGCAATACACGGAAAAAATGACAGGAAAGAATGAAATAAAGAAAGGGAGAAAAAGGAGCATTGTGGGTGGAGGGTGAGGGGTGAACAGAGACAGACGGAAGATGTGACATGGACATGAGCAGGAGGACAGAGAGGTGGTGGAGGGTGAAGGAGCGCGAAGAAGGTTTATTAAAAACTGAAAACTGAAATGGAAAAAAGGGGGAGAGAGAGAGCTTTTAACCAGGGATTAATAAAACGAGAGATTATGGCTTAATTTGTTTACGCTACTATAAATAAACACAAATCTTTATCTTTGTTAATGCTTTAGTAAAAATATTTCAGGATGCTATTAATTGAATTTATTTACAATTTAAAAAGGGAAAAAATCTAATTCTTTTATTTAGATTTTTGATTTATGTATGGCTATTTGGCGATTCTCTAACGTGTAAAAAAAGACATCAAAAGGAAGAAAAATGCAGAACGTAAAACTGTCAGAAGAACGGAATAAATGTGGGAAGACATACAGCGAGAGCGAGAGAGAATGGAAAGACGGATGTATGGAGGCTGGGGGTTGGGTCTGGTGGCAGCTGGTTTGATTACCGGATTATGAGGAGCCTCACTCCCCACTGACCTCTAACACACACACAGACACACACACATATGCACGCATACACACACTCAAATCCAGAGGCCATCATAACAAATGAGCAGCCAGGGGGAAGAGTGGTTCTGTGAAGGGGACGGAGGAGCAAACCTAGCAAACAATCTGTAGGGGACATTTTAATAGAGCATAAGGAGGAAATAATGCGCACAAAGAAACACATTTGGATCAAACTGATACAGTCATAGAGTACAGCACATACAGGATGCATTAGGTGAAATAATTAAATGTCATTTCGTCTTCCTGGGCTAAAACCCAGCTTTATTATCGCCTCTCCGGATCACAATGCAAAGACACGGCACTAATTGACACTGATCTCCCATTGTCATTGAAATGAGACAGGGATCTATGAAAAGACCCAGGATAATCTGCTCGAGTAGTACCCTCTTTTACATAGACACACACACACTCTCACACACACACCCTATTGCTGTTCAGCATGATGTATGTTGAGCATCTGACATCAGGAGACCCTTTTTAAATTAATCCAGGCTCTTAAAAGTCTGATTTTAAGCCATGTACCTTTGGGCAGGATTTGTGTCATTACAACTAGTTTAGAAGCCAATCCTGGTCCAACAGCCAACTTTGACATCTGTGACATGAAGTAATGAACTTTAAGCCTCTCTTGCTCAAACACGGAGAACGGGCTTTCAGTGATATCTTGTATCCAGTAGATAAAAATGTGAGTGTTGCTGAGAGCGAGATGAGAAAAACAGATTCGACTGTCGTGTCTGGATTCTAATCTGGCCCGGAATTCTGTTCAAAGTTTAAACAATGTCTACTCCAGCTTTTCCAACCCTTACTAATTAGGTTAAAAAACAACTGCAAAATCTGTAAACTACACCGTGAAGAGCACAATCCTCCACCAAGGAGTGGAATAGCATTGCGTTTTCTATGGTGTTTTTCGACATACTTTAAGAAGTTTGAAGTGAGAAAAAAAAAACGTTTGGAAATGCAGACTTTTACTTTTTCTGTTAAAGCCTGTTGACTGAATTTTGAGAAAAGTTTTTACATTTGAGTAGCATTCATTTCATTGTTTAGTATTATCTTTTTAAATGTTAAAATAGTAATAAACACCAAGTAACATTATGTTTAAAATCCCCATTTATCATTCCCTATATTCCTATATGTTGTCAGTACAAACGATGGCAGTGAGAAACTGCCATCTACTGACGATCGTTATCGTCAGTAGATTAATCTACTGACCTTGAAGGAGTGGTCAGAGGTCAAATGTGACCTCATATTTTAAATCCATATATGGTACTTTGTATATGTAGACAATACACATCACACTTGTAAGAATCATAGTTTCTAGGTTAAATGGGTTTTTGTCCATTTTCGACCAATAAATCATCAATCACGTTGACCCTGAAGACTTTGGTGTAGACCAAATTTTAACGGATTGTTAACATGACCCCACTCTACAACCTTATGAAGTTTAAACAGAATTCATTTAAAACTTCTTGAGATCACGCGTTCAAAGACATGAAATGATGATAAAAAGGCAGAGGAAAAAGTAAAAGAAATGTACAAACATTCTCTACAAAACAGATGTCTAATTTCGAACAAAAAAGGAGAATACATGTGACCGTTCATCTGATTATTTGACCAGCTGCTTCATGCCCTTTTATTATTGATCATATTGATGGGGAACCTGTGAGATTGCACCACAAAGACTTGACAGAACTCTCGATTGATTTGTTTTATTTGTTGGCATACTGCTATGTGTTTAATAGTCATATCGTGTTAGCCTCCTGCAAACTGTATTCTCAAATGTTTTCTGACAGGAAAAAAAAACAATTTCATCTGCCAGACACGCTGAATATTTTCACTGCCTCTTAAGAACCTCCTTCATTGGCCCACTGGGGACAACAGTGGCATTCAAACAGGAACATCTGACAACTGAACAAATCATTTAACAGTCTCAAATGAAACACTCAATAGTACCACTGCCTGTTTGTCTCGATGGTTTTAGCATCAACCCCCCAGCAGACAATGCAGTGCGCTAAACCTGGCAGACACACATAAATGTACACAGAAAACATCTTCATTTGGCTTTTCTCGTTACTTTAAATAATCTGGGTAGCGTGCACTTAGCACGAGGCTCTTCATGCATCGCTCTACACAGACATGCTGAGCTTGAAAAGAGCAGCAAATTTAGCATGCATGACTGTTACGACCAATTACGACAGCAAACCGTGCCCATGTGCTGACAGACCGGGTCGTTTCACTAATCACCTCATTCTGTAAGGTCAGCTTTATACAGGTACGTGACCTCGCATTCTAACTCGAGTTTGGCTAAAAGTTGCAACTAATAAATGAGAAATCTGGGCTGTTTGAGTCCAATGAGTCTTGAGTCAAAGAATATTTCTGCCACGTCTGAATTCTTGACTTCACCTCAAGTCTGACTTCTACAACTAAAGGAATCTATTCAGAACTGATGTTGAGTTCAATTTAAGATAGAAAGAAAGTGTAACAGACACAACCTGCTGTGTGAAAGTAACAGTTTATCAAACCTGACCACAAGTGACTTACTGTCCTTTAAATTCCTCCCACAACTCTAAGACGTCAGGCATCATAACTCTGCGACCCTGATGTGTAATTTTGAACTGATCCTCTTCGTGTCTTCCACTTGGTTACGGAGCAGGATTTGTTGGTGAGAGGTGAGTAAAGGTAATCTTCCCCTGTAAGCCAGGAAGTCATAACTAATGCATCACCATGTCTTCACGCCACTGCACTTCAGCTCACATAGAAACAATGAAACTTTTATAATCTACAAACTGAAAACGCCGCAAATGGAGGGTTATTTTGGCATCTTTCGGACCATGGGAAAACAAAGCATTTTGTAAATAACAACTTGGAGATGTGTTTGCAAGCTCTCATGGCTCCTTTGGGCTTTGAGCCAACACTTTCCCCTTTCATGTGTCTGCACTTCAAAGAGGGTGGAGAGTTTGGGGATGGCGTGCATAAAGGCTCTAAGAATAAACACACTGATCAGAAATCATCAGTGCGGTCCCATGGATTCCTGAACATGAACACACCGTGAAAGAGGGGCTGGTCTCCGATCGGTGCTCTGGTTCTAAGATGCTTTGTGGGTCCACAGCGTTTCAAAGGGTTGAAGGGGTTCAGTGCTATCTCACTGCACCAGGTAGCCTGACTAATAGCACACTCAAAGGATCTTGAATGTCAGAGCATCCTAAGCTCGCTTCCTGGAAATCCGGACGGAAATAGTCTGCAAAGTAGCGTACAATTGAAACCCACAGCTGAAGCAGTCCTAGAAGCATTTTTAAAAGCTGCCATACTTGGAAGAAGGATAGGCCACAAAGCAGAGCCCAGGCATTTTCCTTGAAGAGGACAGTCACATCACCAAGAGTTTGGAGATACTGCTCGGATGGACTTCATTTTTTTTTTTAAAAAGATCACAAAACGTGCAGGTGTTTTGAAAAGCAAATGGAAATATCAGTGACATACTTTTGTAGTTTTATAGTGGGACGTTAAGTGTTTTGGAGGGCTGCCTTGGTGATCCTGTGGAAGTCGATGGGAATATAAAATATAAAAGTGAAGAAATGGGAATATTATAGTTTATATAAGTATGTACAACAGACTGCACTGAGTTAGTATGTGGAGACAGGGCACTGTGCAAAAGTCTGGTAATTTTTTAACATGGTCTTGAGCAATACTGTAGTTCTACAGGCTTGCTGGAGGTTTTTCAAAGGTATTCTTCGGCTGCTTTTGTTTGAAATGAGAACATAATTTGATCTAATTTCTTTGACCGAAACTGCAAACGATGTTTGACAGGTAGAACATTTTTCCACCAACAAGGTGATCCCCAAAGATCTATTGGCTAAAAAACTTTGGCATATCTTGTTGTGCAGTGTGTCCTCAAAAAATTTGAGGAATCTAGCAAACGTGACGCAGCACCTGAGAGCTCCAGGACCTGAGCATCTGGCCCTTCTGGTGATCCTTTTACCGTTCACTGAAGCCTCATCAAATGATCTCAGTGGAAGGTTGTCAATCAAGAAGCTGAGGTATGCCAAATCAGACAAGACTAACCACATACGGGTCTTATAGAGTGATGAATTTGGTTTCAA
This sequence comes from Neolamprologus brichardi, assembly GCF_056152115.1. Taxonomy (NCBI): domain Eukaryota; kingdom Metazoa; phylum Chordata; class Actinopteri; order Cichliformes; family Cichlidae; genus Neolamprologus; species Neolamprologus brichardi. The sequence continues at coordinate 8,493,369 of NC_142123.1, forward strand.
TTGTTGCCAATACGCACGGAAGACAAGAGAGTGATGCAACACTGAGTGTCTACAGCCATGTGTAAAACACAGTGGATGATCTCTCATGGTTTGCTGATGCATTTCAGCCAGTGGTGTTGGAGATCTTGTCAAAATTGATGGAATAATTAAAACAGAAAGGTATCATCAGGTTTTTATCCAGATGCAATATAATGGGAAAGTGTTTGACCGAAAACAGCTTCATTTTTCATAATGACAATGATCCCAAACACAGTAAAAGAATACCAAAACACACAAAAGAACTCTATCAGTCATGGATTGGTCTCAAAGAGCTTGGACCTCAACATTATTAAAGCGGTGTCTGATCATCTTGACAGAAAACAGAACAAAAGGCAGAAGCAAAGTGAGGAGCAGCTTGAGACCTTTGCACAGTACTGTAGTGTAATATTTATTTTGTTGATGCTTTTAGTCACTGGATATTACACCACATGTCTTAAAGAACTTGAACGTGCTGTAAAAGTAAACTGTTCTTTTGTATTTAGACTATATAATTCATGTCTCTTGCATTCAGAATCGTCGCGTTGCCGCTGGCGGAGAAAACACCCATTAAGTTACATAAGCATATAGTGATTTAAGTTAATGTCTTACAGATGGACACTCAATATTCATTTTAAAAGGCGGCATTTGAATGGAGGATTGTGGCGTACGTATATGCAGACATAAATTAATTTTTCTCTTTATTTTCATTGTGGCTATGTGCGCAAACGCTGACACTGGCAAGGTTAGTCGTTCAAATCCGCGCACGGTTAATTCATTCACACATGGCATTAGCACTGCCATTGTTAAGTGTCTGGCTCAAACTGTATGCACTCCCAATACTGTAAATGGAGTTGAGATTAAAAGAAAAAAACCCAAAAGGGGAGATATATTACAGCAACCATGCAACACCCAAAACACTCAAATTGGATTTCCACTGAACAAAAGCCATATGCCACATCTCCGAAACGCTAAATGCTGTCATGGTGCCTTCAGCCCATTACTTCACAGCCCATGTATTCACAACCACAAGGGTTTAAATCCCATTTCACACTGTGTTGTCACATCCCTCTGTTTGCCCTTTTTTCCTCCCTCTCCTCCACGTTCACCCTCCTCAGAAAGCCTTAACAAAATACAAGGGCAGGCTGAAATTTCGAAACGCTATGTAACAAAAAAATTGTGTGGACTTTTTAAGCTGCGTAAGATGCCCTCAAGTCAGGAAAATAAATAGGCGCGGTAGCTGCTGAACAAATGGTGCCCTTTTCGAACACACATAAATTCTCTGAAGTTGCTAACAGAGCGCGGGAAAGAGGGTCTGAAGCACAGTCACCTAAATGTAATGACTCGCCTCCCAGGGCGCGCGCGAGAGTACAGACGGGCAAAGTGGCGCTCGCACACAAATAAAACAGAGAGACGGAGCCCGTATATTAATGCTGATAAAATAATACAGGCGTGAAAAACAGGATGTATGCATCATTACCAATCACATGCACGCAGGCGTTGGCTTGACTGCTGATTTCTGCGCTCTGTTTGTTTGTTAAAGCCTTTCCGCCCCTGAGGTCTGGGCACTCATTATTTTCAGTGTAAAGTGGAACACATCATGAAAAAAAACATGCACAAACACACGAGCTCACGCAGCACCATCAGCAGCATGATGGGTTAAACCGCCCTTTAACAACAGAAGCTCTAATCCTTTACATTCAACCAGATACACATGCATGTCTCGCTTTTTAGCCCATATCACATTTGTACATCCCCTCATGCTTATTGTACTTATAAAGAAATCCGCAGTGACCTCGCTGACATGCAGACGTGACATTGGTTAGCAGCTGTTTGTAGCAGCAGCCATCGTCCTCCATCCTGCAGATTTACCCCGCATCTTTTTCAGCTCTTTCTCGCAGATGTGCAACAAACAGAAAGGTTATGTTTGAGTGGGAATAAGTGAAGGGTGTAAAAAAGAGCTTTGTGGGTACTGCCCGGTGCAGCTTTTATGTTAAATAATTTGCTGTTTTTGGAACGTAGCATTATGGCTGCACAGTTGCTGTCCTAGTCAGCTCCTGAGGTTGGGTGTGTCTGTTGGAGCTTTTCATTGCTCTTATCACTGTTAGGATCGTCTGTCAGCTGAAAAGATCCCAAATTTAAATTTTCCAAACAATTGCTCCTGTGGGGCGGTGTAATAGTGCAGCAGTAATGGTCCACTCAGCACAGTAGGGGCGGCAATAAGGACAACTGTGACGCTTACTTATGTACGCCAATCATTGAAACACATGTAGAGAGAATGCTCACTAGTGCTTTAAATTATAATTACTGGTACTCGGCTTTTAACGTAAAGAGAAAAGGTAGTGGAAACTATGCTCTCAGTAGAAGACTCTGTGATTGCTTCAACTTCAACATCATGTAGTGTTCATATCAGCGCTTTTTTGCTGGCTTTTTTGTGCAGTTTTTTCCAAATAATTCTGCAAGTCAACATCCACCCCCACCTCCAAGCGGCAGATGGAGAAACAGATAGGAGCTTAACCAGCAAAATGCAAATGAAAAATGCTCCAGGTGTAGGCACTTACCTAGTTAGCATAAGGGTTAGTTGCATACAATAATAAACCCCCAAGTTATGGACATCTGTTCTGAATTAAACCAAATTTATATGTATAACTTCATCCTTTTAAATTCTATTTCAGAGATTTGTTATGATTCAATATGGGCCACAAAAATACACATATAAGCATTACATAACACAATTTTCAAGTAGATAATGGAATAAATATGTATGGAAAATACATTAAAGACAAGTTCCATATGGTACGATTGAAATCAAATGTGTCTGTGTCTATTTATTAGTCCGATTGCACCATGTGTCATGTCTTTTCTCGTTACTGCAGCGTCAATCAGAAGAGAAAAGCTGAAAACAGAAAAGCGTAAATTATACAGTCGAAATGTAATCCTAAATTATGGCATGGAAGACAATCCATGCCAAATAAACCTCTGTGGGTTGGTGTGACATATACCCGGACCAAATCCAAATTAATGCAGGGATAATTAGAGCCAACCCAAAACGCAGCCAACCTGAACATGCCCAAGGAATTAGAGAACGCAGTGACAACTAACTACCAATTAAAACCCTGTTTACAAGAGCAGCAATATGTGTCATATCCTTGTGATTCACAATTCTTTCGCTAATAATTCAGGGATACAATTACGGAGCACCATGTGATCAAAGCTGATCACCCGAGTACCAATTAATAACAAACCTGTTTGTATGAGGTCAAATTTGAAACGCCATCACAAGTATATTTCAGTTCAGTTCATGTGCAGTGGGGGGAAAATTATTTGATCGCCAACTGAATTTGTTAGTTTGCTCACATCCAAAGAAATGAACAGTCTCTAGACAGAATATCACCCAAAAATCCAGAGAAAACACATTATATAAAAGTTATAAATTAATTTGTGTGTCATTGAGTGAAATACGTATTTGATCCCCTACAACCCAGTCGGAATTCTGGCACAGATGAGCTCTTGTGTTTGGGGGAAGACAAATTCTGCGTATTTCCTACAGAACGCCACCCCAACAGTCAAGCATGGAGGTGAAAACATTATGCTGAAGGTACAGAATAAATTGAGGGGCCAGTGTAACATAAAATGTTGGACAGGAACCTCCTTTCCTCATGCAGAACACTGAAGTGTTGCAGATGGGTCTTTCAGCATGACAATGACTTAAAACATACAGCCAGAGGAGTGTCTATACAGGCTTTAAGTTGACGGCTGGCAGCAAAGAAACCTGAAGGAATCAGAGATTTCAGAAAAGAGGAGTGGACCAAAATCCCTCCTGAGATGTGCACAAACCTGGTGAGCAACTACAAACAAATGTCTTACCATTGTGCTCACCAGCAAGGGTTTCTCCACCAAGTGCTAAGTCATGTTTGGCTTGGAGATCAAATGCTTATTTTAGTCAATGACATCCAAATCAATTCCTAACTTTTGTGTAATGTTAACTATTTGGTCCCTCTCCATTAAAATGAAATGAGCATAAAAATAAGAGACTGCAAACTTACAGATTCACCAGGAGATCAACTAATTATTTCCCCCACTATAAAAAGTGACAGCAATCCCGAGCTGTCCCGAAGGTGGTACCAAACAGCCTGCTACATCCTTTTTAAATCCAACTCTGCATCTCGAGAGGCTGGGTTACTGTCCAGCTTCTCCCCTTGCAGTGATCTTGTTTGTTTACAATAATCCTGTTAGAGTCGTAAACCTAATGCGGTAATGATTTATTGATGAGTCAACGCTAAACATAGCACCGAAATTCTAGCATGTTCCAGTTTGTGCTTTCTCATCCTCCTTTAGCCCCAGATGAGCATAAATAGGTCATAAAAAAGCCCTGCTGTTTATGAAATCTTATGATTCCTCTTGCCGTTCAGTACTTGGCTCCTTCGTGCCTCAAAGGTTAGGAGACTTGAAGTTTGCGATAAACTTCTAATGAGTTTTATGTTTCTTCTTCAGCAAAAGGAAATTGTTATAAGCATTCAAAGAAAAAACCTGTGGAGGACCGGGTGCTCAAGAAGTTTTGGAGAAATTGGCTGCATGTGAAGATTCGATTTTTGCTCCTCCATTATAAAAGGTTAATCTACACCAGTTTCAGCCTTAAAATTGTGTTATTTCAAGCTCTTTTCTGGACAGATATTGACAGATAAGAACTATGTGTCTCCAGTATAAGAAGGTATCTTAATAGGTATCTTAATAAATCTGGGACTCCCCACCATTTGACCTTAGAAGCTTCTCGGATGAGAGGTGAAACGTCTTCAAGCAACTTAAAGAAGTCCAGACGCTTTTCTTTGCAAGCTCCTTTGACTACGATGACCTGGATGACTGAGAACCTTCACAGACGTATCTTAATAAGACGCTTTTAAGTGGACAGGTTTTCATGTTAGGCTGCTCAGAATGAGTGTAGGTGCCGAAAAAAGGTGTAAAAAGCAGATTTCAGGAACAGAGGAGTCCCAGAGCAGCTGCAAGTCTTTCAACAGGGAGCATGAATTTGTAATGCTCTCAACTCCGTAAAAATGTCTGTCAGAATATTCTTTCATGTCCTCGGAAATCCTCCTGTGCATAATGCTGCCTTGTTTATCGCTGTTTTGTAGCAGTTATTCTGCCACTCAAACCACACTCTTAGCAGAGAGAGAAAGATATGTATCAAGTGGACTTCATTCATAAAGGGCAGATCCCAGGTGGCAACCTGTAGAGCTGCATGACTGCAAAGTAACCTGACATTTAAAATATCCTTCACTGCAAATCCTGCAAATATGAAAGCTTGGGGAACAGACACAACTGCAATTCATTAATCTGTTCATTTGCATAAAATAGCTAATATCCACCACTAAATGTCTCTGACGTTCACTGAGCGAAAAGCCACTGCATGAAATCAGACGAATGCTCATAAACAGACACTGGCCTTACGTCAAAACCAGTCACCACCTGTATTTCCCAGTATCAGCAGTTATGACATAATTAAGAGCTGAGCAAAGCTTAAAAACATACTGATATGAAACATGGGACAGAAACTGGCCAGTATGAAAACCTGTCCAGATTCCAGGTTTAATGTCATGATTACATGACACTAATTACCCACCGGAGAAACCTACCATCTGGCTCTGCATCGCTCTGAGAAGAAAGTATGTGACACTCCACAGTCCTATGCTCAGACTGAGACATTTAGAGGACATCTAATGGACTTTAATGGGTTGGTGGAAGTTTTTTCTAAAGTGCTACATTGTGGTTAGCTATGTACTGGACGTGTAGTACAGTGTGGATGGTAAGTGGGCTTTTGTACATGTCATGGACTCATGATATGGGTTTGAGCCCATTATTAACGCTCATGCTCCGTGTGTGTCTTGTGAGTATTGTGTATGGTTTAGCAAAAAACATCCGCATAGCTTCCCATGATTGGATAACCACGGCAGGAAGTAATAAAGCTGATTTTACGCTACATAATGACTCATTTAGATGACATGATCCAAATATGTCTGAAGGCAAACTTCAGGGTTAAACACTTGGAGGACACCCAGTGTTCCCAGTCTATAAAACTGATTTGTTTGCACATCTCTGGCTCTTCTGCCGTGCTTCTTTATGGTTATGTCTTTTCATTCTCTCATGATACACACACACACACAATTTCAATCTAATGCAGGTGCTGCACAACAGATTTTTCTGATCTTCAAGCTTTATTTTTTGGCTGCGTTTGATAAACAGCGTGCCTCCTCCTTTAGTCATGGCCCTTCTGAGCCAGGTTGTGACACTAGAAAGCTTCGCTCCAAGGCATACTCGTGAGTCAGTCAATCTCATAGAGGAAGATATTTATTACTTCGATTCCTGGAAGACACATAAAAGTGACCGAAATAGTTGTGTACAGAATTTAAAAAGAAGAAGAAGAAGAAGAAGAAGAAGAAGAAGAAGAAGAAGAAGAAGAATGGCAGTAGTTGTGTAGTGAGCTGTAAATGTAATCTAAATATAAAACACTATGAAATAATGTCATGCCATTGAAAACTACTTAAACAATAATTTTGTTCGTCAGCACGATTTGGGTATTTTCCTCTAAAAGACCTGCTACATGTGGAATAGAAAAAATAGAAAAGGCAAAAAAAAATAAAAAATAGGAACAGCAAGAACAGATTTCAACCATGACATCAACAATAGTGATGAAATATGAATGATGTAGACTCCATTTTCATTTTGTTTTACCTCAGGGGTTATAACACTGTGTAAAAACACATTATAATATATAAACATAAATATACATATATAAACATTAAAATGCATATGCTCTGGGGCATTTAGATTTCTCAGCAGACCTCCGTGTGAATGTGCCTGACACGTAAAACATCAGTGTACTGATCTGTGAGATTATAGTTAACATCAGTGCAGTGGCCTATAAGTACAGTAAGTGAATTCACTGTGCACTGACCTCTGTGTACGCTTGGTATACTGTACTTTATATAATACGTGTTTATTCACCACGCCATATGCACCACAAAATAAATTAAACTCGTGTATGTATGTTTACGTTGATGTAATCTAATTTGGGTTTGGTTTGTTAGTTGCTAACGCATGCATTACAAAGCTCCAGGGTAAAATCAGTTTAGTGGAAGTTCCTATACATTCACCAGCCACTTCATTAGGTACAACTGCTTTAATGCTCATTTATGCAAAAATCAGCCAATCACATGGCAGCTACACAATGCATTTAAGCATATAGACATGGTCGGGATAACCTGCTAAAGTTCAAACCACGCATCAGAACGAGGAAGAAAAGTGATTTAAGTGACTCTGAACATGACGTGGTTGTTGGTGACAGACGGGCTGGACTGAGTATTTCAGAAACTGCTGATCAGCTGGGATTTTCCTCCACAGACATCTCTAACATTCACAGAGAGTCATCTGAATAAGAGGGAACATCCAGGGAGCGGCGGTTCTATGGAATAAAATGCCTTGTTGATGCCAGAGGTCAGAGAAGAACTGCTGCAAACTGATAAGAAGGCAACCACCACTCAAATATCCGCTCACCACAACCAAGGTTTGCAGAAGAGCATCTCTGAGCCCAGCACAGCAAACCTTGAAGCAGATGTGCTACAGCAGCTGAAGACCACACTGGCAGCAACCTCTATCGACTTAGAACAGATAACTAATGCCCGATCTTATGAATCTTGATTTCTGCTACAACATTCACATCACAATCACAATTTTGTGTAAACAACATGAAAGCACGGATACTTCCATCCTTGTTTTAAAAGTGCAGGCTGGTGGTGTAATGGTGTTGGGAATATTTTCTTGGCACACTTTGAGCTCCTTTGTACTACACGACTGTTGTTTAAAGGCCACCGCATACCTGAGTATTCTCGACCTGAGTATCCAGTGTACCTATCTTCTGACAACACATCGGGTCATGAAGCTCAAATCATCTCTACTTGTTGAAAGCATGCAACAAAAAACTATAAAGCAGTATTGATGTAACTGATGAAGTCGCCAGTGCACGTGTGTCTTCCATGTACCGCAATCACAGTAAATGTCATACGAGTATGTCAGTGCTCCACCTATCCACAACACAAACTGCCCCAGCTCACAACATCTGTGCAGTCTATACATCACTATCAACACATCCTTAATTTCTAAAGTGAATCTAAAGTGTATACAATGTGTATACAGTGACAAATATGCCAATAATTATCACTAACTCCTTTTTTTGTTTTTGTTTTTTCTTTGCTTTACAGTCTCATTTGGGTTATTGTTTAGCTTTCACAGTGCAAGTAGTATATAATTTAGTAATTTCAGCATTAACATGTAAAATATCAAAACCCTGAAATTGAAGCAGTAAAATAGAATTTAGCCGTCATTCATTTTATGAAGTATCAGAGGTTTTTCTTTGCCTTTTCAAACTGTCTGCTGAGGTAAAGGACTATTCAACAAACTCCTTCAAACACGATGACGCCATGGTGTCTTTGTCTCAGGCTGGAGTTTGCTGTTCCAGTGAAGCTCTGTTGTGCAGTCAAAACTGCTACACACATTCACTACTGGGAGTTTGCCAGTACAAGCACAGTCTCTGCTGCTGGCTACAGGAGCAGTTGGGGGGTGGTGGGTTACTTTGCTCAAGGGCACCTTGAACTGATCCTGTTGGGGTGCCAAACAGTGCTATTGCTGCCACAACCAGCTGACCCTAAAAGCCAGTTTCATGCATGTGTGTTCGTGTGTCCTTAAACTGTTGTCAGCACGCGCATGAATGGTGTGTTTAATCTCTACGAACACAACAATTACCCAGAGAACCGACAGACTGAGACAAACTGTCAAAGACAGCATGAGAGTGAAATGGAAAAGGAAGACAAAGACAGCGAGGAAAGAAAGTATGGACGAGTGAGGGAGTAAGAAAGCAAGACGGGCAGAGAGAGGAGAGACGTCCCAGAACTCTGGCGTACATAGATATTATTCATTGAGAAGATATGAATACACCCTCAAGTGCAATGCTTTGAGCCACCTGAGAGTACACACACGTACTTATGAACACAGAAGCACACAGAAGTGCTGTACACACGCAAATAATGCGCAAGCACGAGTAGGAAGAAAAGCTGTTGAAGCACAGACATAAACTACACTCGCACACGCCTGCTGATAGTATACAACACATTCAGTACATGCACAGCCACGCACCAGGAGAGGGAGGAGGGAAAGAGGAAAACTGAAAAGAGGAGAAGTGGAGTGAAGAGCAGAGCTGAAAGGGTTTCATCATGGAAGAGGAACAGCCCATGAGAGTTAGGTGAGGAATGCCAGGAGGGAAACTGAAGAGGAGGAGAGGATAACACATGAGTGAATATGGAATAAGGGAAAGGAGGGAAACAGAAAAGGAGAAGAAAAGAGAGGACGAAGGGAAAGAAAGAGGGAGAAACTGAGAAAGAAGATGGCTGATGGAGGAAAGCCACAAAAATGGACAGAAGAATTATTACAAAAGATGAAAATGAAGAATTCATTCATCCACCCAAAGATGGGTTGAATAAAAGGAGAAGGAGAAGAAAGCGGTGGGTAGAGGAGGGACGGGCAGTCACAGATAACACACAGCACACAATGAAAGTGACAGCTTTGCTCCGAGCTTGACTCTGGCTGACTGTTGTTTCATTATAATCTCATAACTGTCAAATCCTGTAGCAATGGAGAGAGGGGAGAGAGAGGAACGAGGAGAGAGGGCAAAGCATGCTCATCGTGAGAGAAACACAGTGAGAAAATTGGAAATGAATCCATAAGTCTGGTTCAAGCGAGCTGAGCGCACACTGTGATACGCCAATGGAGACAAGGGTGAATGCACACAAATATACAAACATACATGCAGTTGTGACACATACACACACACACACTCAGCAGTTTTGCTTGTTGCCGGACTTCTTCACTTACTCACCGTTGCTCCTCTTTAATCGCAAGTTAGTTCATTTGTTAAAAATGGGCAAATTCATATTAATTCCTTTGTTCACTTGCACTTTTGCTCACACTGCAGCTCATTTACTCAGTGACTTATTTATTGACCCAATCGGCCTTTTTTTAATGATTTTTCTTTTTAATCTTCGGTTTAAATTGAGTGTGACAGTAAATCCCCAGCCTCAGGGGCGGACTGAGATAACAATTCAGCCCAGGACCTCATCCTAGGACATTATGTCTATCCTACACTAAAAGAGCAGTTATTATGATCATATGTAAGTTAAGAACGTGACATTGGGTTTTAAATTTCAAATATTGTGAATTATGAGTTTTGTTGTTACAATATTAAACATGGCCAAAGTCATAAATACTGAGGTCAGTGTGTGTACAAGCTGAAGCTTCAGACTGCTCCAAATGCTCTAGCTCAGATAGTTTCTTCTAGTCTTGGACCTGTATGATGTCACTGAGAACAGATATCCTTAATATAGTTATCTCACATTCAAAGCTCTGACTATGAGTGACTCATTCACTCAGCCATGTTCATCCCTTCACCTCCTCCATCACTTATTTCTTGGTTGTTTGCTTTAATTTACTCAGTCCTCTTACTTCCTTCTTTGCTTGGATCCCTCACTCGCTCATCCAAAATGACATCAAGTGGAATATGTATAAACCGTGATCATTGCTGGTATCAGAACAGTGTAAATAGGGTAGGAGGTCACACACAGTCCCCAGCCAGCGTTCATCTACTAATGTTTTGTGACAGAATACAAACACAGCACTATCCAGGTCCTTAAAACAACAATGCTGCACTCGTTTCTTTTCCTCTTCCCTTTCTTTGTGTTCAAAAGGCTTTGATCATTAACATCAGTATCTTTACTGACTCCCTAAAAGGGCTTTATTCTTTTATCCCGAAGCTAAGAGAGAAATACACACAAACAATCAACAAAGTGTGAAAAAAAATATCTTAAAATATTCATTTAAGAAAAATACAAAACAAAACAGGAATTCAGTTTAATCTCGTTCTTCAGCGCATCTCACGGCTGCGTGATGAACAAGTTATGTTGAGAAGCTGACGGAGGCTGATCCTGTGGCATATGTCATCAGGAGAGACAGCGCATTTGCGAAGCAGTAAGACAATTTAATGGGATATCAGGGATATCTGACTCTTCCTGTCAGAGTCATGCACGCTCTCGATTCCAGGCTCGATAGATTTTTAATTGTGCAAAATTGCTATGGCAACTTGGACTGCACTTAGCCTGGATCCTGCCAATCAAACTGTGTTTGCAGTGCTGTGATATTGATCTCTGCTTATAACTACAGTTCCCATTCCACCAAGAAAAATGCCTAAAACAAAACACCAGTTATACGCCAAATGCTAACAACAGTCTGGAAAAATGGCAACCATGGTGACTGATACAAAAATTAGATATGACATCACATTAAAGATTATCCTCAGCAGCCCATCCTTTGAATGTTTTCACTGCTCAGTTGTGTTTTCGTTTCCACAGAAAGTCCCCATTACACAGAAAACGTGTCTTTCTCACTACACTTTGAAAATGTGTTAGGCCAACATCAGTCTCTTATCTCGCATTCTTTCAGGTAAATGTAACCTGAATAACAGCTCGATTTCGATCAATATTTCTCTTTTATCTGTCTATACTGCTCTTTTTTGGCTTTGTCTCCAGTAAATCATTGCGTCAGCATGGCATACATGCACATGGGATGGGTTTCAGACAGCCCACTTAAAAATACGTTTTAAAACATGTATCTTTGATAAGGACAAAAGAAAGACACAAAAGGAAAAGGTAGAAGTAATGCAAAGAGCTCAGCCAAGTGACATGCAGCCTTGTCATCCCACTTTCTCACTCACTTACAAACCTGTGGCGTTGGACTCCTTATCGTCACAATATTTTTTTACACTGAATAAAGCTGCAGAGCAACCTAAACCAACTGCAAATACACACTCACACACATGCACCCTCCCTCCCTTCTCTCACTTTTTTCCTTTCATGGTCTCTTACCCGTGACGGAGATCAGCATGGGAGCCACCAACGGCCTGTTGTTATCCAGTTTTCGGCTCAGTCGGATCTCTCCGCTGGTGTGATTCAGGAGCAGCAGGTGAAGCTCATTCCCCCTTTCGATGGTGTAGTACAGTCTGTCTGACACGTCAGGATCGTGGGCAGGTACCCTCCCTATTACCCCGGTGGGGAAACTGTTGGACCGATTGGACACAAAGTTGTTGAAAATGATTTGAAAGTCTTGTAGAGTTGGCCTGTTGTCGTTCTGGTCCACCAATCGGATTCGGACAGTAGCACGGCTGACTAAAGGTGCTGACGTGGCCTGGACCACAATGACATACTCGTTGCGCGTCTCATAGTCAAGATCAATGAGTGACGTGAGCTCTCCTGAAAAGATGTCCATCTGGAAGATCTCTGGGATGTTGCCCTCTACAATTTGGTACATGATCTGAGCATTGGCACCCTCATCAGGGTCGGTGGCTGTTATCTGTGCCACCACAGAACCCACAGCACTGTTTTCTTTTACTAAAACCTCAAAGTCATCAGCGGGGAATACAGGGGCGTTGTCATTCACATCGAGGACTGTCACCTGGATGTGGACAGGAGTTTGCTGAGAGGGTACACCGCGATCAACAGCGTAAGCAGTGAGCTCATAGAATGGCACGTTCTCGCGATCCAAACGTCTGCTATTTCGGACGATCCCGGATTTTGGTTCAATGGTAAAGTCTCCACCCCCATCCTCACCGTTTTGGAAGGTGTATTGAACACGACCGTTGGCGTGTGCATCCCGATCGGTGGCTGAGATTTGGAGAATACTGGTGTAGGAAGGGGCATCTTCACTCACTGTTCCCTGATACCTGGGACTGAGGAACTGAGGAGCGTTGTCATTGACATCATTAACATTCACCTCAACGTATGTCGTGTCTGATTTCTGCGGTATGCCGTTGTCTTTGGCTGTTATAGCCAACGTGTAGGTCATCTGGTCTTCATAGTCAAGCTCTGCCTGGAGCGTTATGGCTCCTGTTGCTGGGTCGATGCGAAATTGCGGGATATTGTCCTCGAGGAAGTACGTGATTCGAGCATTCTCGCCAACATCGTCGTCTGTGGCACTGATCACGACTATGGTGCTTCCAGGTGGCTGGTCCTCGTTCACACTAACAGAGTAATGGGCGCTTTGGAAAACAGGGCGGTGTGTGTTGGCGTCTGTGATGTTGACGTGCACCTGACAGGTGTCGTGGAGGGTTCTGTCTGAGGCAGTGACAGTGAGAACGTAGCGCCGCTCCTGTTTGTAGTCCAGTGGGAGAGCTAGAGAGAGAAGCCCACCCCCTCCCGCCGTGCTGATAGCAAAGCGGTTTCTGGTGTTTCCTCCTGTTATCTGGTAGGTCACGGCACTGTTGACGTCACGATCCACAGCTGTGACAGTCACTACGCTGGTGCCAACCGCTGCGTCCTCGTTCAGTCTGACATAGTACTCCTTTTGGAGGAACTCAGGGCGGTTGTCATTAACATCCATCACTGTTATAGTCACACTGGCTGTAGCGGAAAGAGGGGGCATGCCATAATCCCTGGCCTCCACGCCAAAAAAGTAGTGCTCCACAGATTCTCTGTCAAGAATAGACTTGACGGTGACCCAGCCTGTTGCAGCATTGATAACAAATGGGGTGTCAGAGCTTGTGCCAGTTAGCCTGTACTCCAGACGAGCATTGTCACCAGAATCTGTATCAATGGCCTGGATGTGGAGGATTGAACTACCAATCGGGGCGCTCTCAAGCACTGATGCCTGAAATGGTGTGGAGACAAAGATGGGCGGATTGTCGTTGACGTCTGTCACTTGGACGCTGACAATCCCAGTGTTGTTAGAAAGGGGTGGCCGACCGTTGTCCTGTGCGCGAACGCGGAGCGTGTACTCTCGTTCGGCCTCATAGTCTAGTGGTGCCACCACCTGGATCTCACCAGTGACGCTGTCAATGGAAAACTGCCCACGGCTGTTGCCACTGATGATGTTGTAGTGAACAACAGCATTACTATCTTTGTCCCGGTCTGTGGCGCTGACACGGAGAATTTCAGAATGAGGCCTGACATTCTCCTTCACTGCCACCACATAGCGTTTCTCACTGAACTGTGGCACATTGTCATTTTCATCCAGCACGGTGATGAAAACTTTAACGGTAGCAGAGCGCGGCCCCGGATCTTTCCCCTGGTCGCTGGCTTCCACCTGCAGGGTGTAGTGTTCATTCGTTTCCCGGTCCACTGACCCACGGGTTGTAATGAGGCCAGAGCGAGGGTCAATCTCAAAGGCCGCCCGTGCCATTGTAGCTGAGTCACCAACAAACCGGTAACGAATATTGGCATTGGATGGGGAGTCTGAATCAGTCGCTCTCAGCTGTAGTATGGGATAGCCTTCCTCCACATTCTCCCTAATCGTCTCCCTGTACTCTGACTGCTCAAATATAGGAGAGTGATCATTCCGGTCTGAAACAGTGATGGACACCATTGTGGTGCCAGAGAGGCGAGGGGAGCCATGATCAGTCGCCGTGACCCGGAAGTAATGTAGGTCCATATGCTCTCGGTCAAGAATCTGAGTGGAGGTGATGAGGCCGGTGTCTGGGTGAATGTGGAAGTAGTCGGATGATCGACTGTTCATCAGCGGGGCCATTGTGTAGCTCAGCTTGCCTGCATCTCCTCCATCTGGGTCTGAGGCGGACATGATGATCACTGATGTGCCAGGCGGCTGGTTTTCAGCCACATGTACTTGGTAGGTGTACTGGGAGAAATGGGGATGCCTATTGGCTGCACGTTTCGAGCGAGACCATGGCATGAAAATCTTTCTCTCAGTCTCTCCCTGTGAGGTATCATCATCTGCTACGATTATCAGTTGTTCCAGGCTCCTCTCTCCCATTGAACTGTGCTTTTTCTTTTCCTTCCCCTCCACCTCCCCTCTGCCTCCTCCCTGGTGGCTTTCATCCCCCTGGCTTTCTTTCTTCCCTATTTTGCTATCTGGCTGTGTGATGGTGGTGCTACTGCCCCTGTCCTGACCCTTCTCTCCCTTTGCCTCATTCTCCTCTGCCTGGCTTGCCTTTGTTATTCTCCTTCCCCTCTCCCACTCCTCCTCCTCCTCTGCCCCTGTTTCTCTCCCTCCCATCAGCCGCGCCTCTCTCTGGCCCTCCCCCACCTGAAATTTTCCTCCCCAAACAGAGGCAGCAGCAACAGAGGACCCCTCAAAGCCCTCTTCCTCCCTCTGCCTTTCTCCTTTATCTCCCATCTGCCGCCCCGTTGCCTGTTTGACACCTTCGGGCTCTAGTGGCACTTGCTTACCGGGTTTTAATTGCATATGTGCACCGTCCTCGCGCGCGGTAGCTGAGCAGTCAGTGGAAATGCTACCAGAGCATCCTGGGTGAGCCATCGCTCTCTGCGCGCTTTCCCACTGCGTTTGACCAGGCCACAGCGAATTTTCTATTTCAGACTCATATCTATTTCCCCCGTCGCCTCTCTCCTCTTCCTCATTATTATTATTATTATTATTATTATTATTATTATTATTATTAGTGTTGGACTTGCTCCACAAAAACACGCGCCCAGCGTCTAGAGGAGCTGTCCGTCGTGCTGAAAGCTGCTCTACACGGGGGGAGTGTAGCGAACGCGCAGACCATGTGGTCAGGTTAACTGCTGAGACGAGCGACAGGTACTCTGCTGCAGGCTGCACTGCTGCTTCAGAGTGACTGGGAGATGTAGCGGGAAACTCAGCAGGCGAGGAAAAGCCTGAGTCACCGGCAGACTGTGTCTCTGAAGTTGCTCTCACTTTTCCAGCAGACAGACTGAGCGCTGTGACTCGTCTCCCACTTTCCCAGCTCTCGTCTGTTTCTGTTTGAGTGGGCGCTGTTTCAGTAACTTCAGAGCCAGAGTATTCAGAGTATTTTGACGCGTTTTGGGGGACGGTGGTTTTGTTGGATGGGGACTGCTGGCAGGGCGTCTCTGAAATAATGCTGCTGAGGGCAATTTGGATGAGGCGCTTCCTCGGAGCTATGCCTCCCTCGGGTGTCGTAAATTCAGCTAAATATCCACCCCCCATTTCTTCTCTGTCTAAACAACCAGAGCCACCACTGGGACCCACACTGTCCGCCCTGCTCTCTCTCCGGGTTTGACTGCTCTGCCCCTCGGTTCCTGGTGCTGATTTCCCCCGCTGAAGCTCATTATCAGTACTACACGAGAGCTTCAGTATCAGAAAAGCCAAACCATTATCCGGATAATTAGATAAATGAATGTGTTTGCTGCTGTGGCTCATCCCTCCCCCTCTCCCATCATTTACCTCTCTTTCCTTCCTTTCATGAATAACTCTGGCACGCTTAGACCTTGCTTCACAGAGAGGAGGTAACCAACAACCTAGACTGCTAATCTCCTCCAGCGCGCTACACCTGTACGCTTCCCTCCCCTCATCTCCCCCACCTCTCGGCCCTCTCCCATTCTCTCTAATGCACCCCGTCAAACCGCTATCGTCACCCCTCTCCCTGCTCCTGTTGGGATCGATAACATTATGCCAGCCCAAATGAGAACAATTGCCAGCCCTCCTGTTCACGCTGACTGAGCCATCCCAGCGCTTCGCCTTGTTGCCGTTCCTGTAAACTAGCTGTTGCTGAATGTTATGAAAATTACACACGCAATCCAATTGAGATGCCCGGACACAGTCTGAATTGTTGGTAAAAGTAGGTTTGAATGTGTTTGAAGCATCAGCGTGGGGTAAAATGTATCCAGAAAGAGAATGAATGCAGTGAGAGAAACCAGCTGGGACGAGGCCAGGTGAGGGAGTGCTGGCCACGGAGAGGGGTGGTTTGTCGGGGCACGGCCAGTGTGTCGGGGAGCACCATGCAGCAAGCAGTCTCTTCACCTCAGGAGCCCTCTCCCACACCTCTCCCCCTCTCCTCCCTCCACTTCCGGGTGCCCCGTTCAGGCCAGAGGCGTGCACAAAGGCTCCGGCGGCACCACGTTTGGCGAGGTGTGGTCGCGACGCCGGCCACCGTTGCGCGCACGCTCTAGTCCTTTGTACTGCCCGTTTTTTACCGTTTTGAACCAGCGAGGGGGTGGAAACAGGTGAAGTGGGAGGTGAAACAACGCCCTTTCTGCCCAGCCTTCCTCTTTCCACTCTCTCTCCTCCACCGACGCCATCGGAGTTCAACCTGCTCCTAATACCGGGGTGGAGTTGGAGAGTAGGTGGCGATGGAGCCGGAGGGCCGTCTGCAGTCTTCCAAAACGTCCCGACTCCTTTCGGTCCTTCTTTCCGCCTCCCCTTCGCTCCATCGCGCAGATATCCTCTCAGCGTCTCTCCCGCGCGCTGCACTCCCGAGCATCCCTCTCTCTGTATCCGCTCCACGGTCCACCTGCTTGGGCGTAGATTCCAGCTGCCCCTCGGCGACTCCCTTGCCTCCTCGCACTGGTGTTGCTGTTGCTGCTGGCTCACTTTACCGGCGTCTCGATAGCAGAGGCCCGGGGTCCATCTGTTGGAAACTCCTCCTGTATTCACCGTCCCCGGGGTGAAGGCGAACAAAGGGCCGAGGAGAAGCAGGTGGAGTGCCAGAGATGAGAGCAGGAGCGGGGTAAAGCCCGGTAGCGGTGCAGCCATTTAGTCTTCTCCTTTCTCTGTGTCTCCCCTCCTTTCTCCCTCTTCCACCTCTGCCTATTCTCTCTTTCTCTCTCACGAGTGTGCCTTCCCTTCTCCCCCGTTACTTCTCTCTGTCCTTCGTTCCGGCTATGTGGCCAGTTCCAGGACCGCCAGCACCGCCCGACACCTTCCCCCAGGCTCCCCCGTCTCTCTGTCAGCCTGGAGAGTTGGCATCTACCCGCTGTGGTCCGTGGAGCTGGAGGTCTGAGCGTTAGGAGCGGCGCGGCAGCAGCATCTCTCCTCCCGTTCATTCACATCCAACATGGCTCACACACTCACACCGACTGACTGGCTGGCTGGCTCACACACTAGCCTTCAGAGTGTGTGTGTGAGTCCGCATGTATGTGTGTGCGCGCTCCTCTAGCAGTGGCTGTGGCAAGCTACTATCCACCCATCCACACACACTCACACAATCACGCTCTCCTCCTCTCTCCTTTTCCACCCCTCCCCCTATTGCTTGCATCTCTATAGCCCCTCTCTCTCTCTCTCTCTCTGATAATGGTTGGCTCCGGTGCGCAGGGCTGTTACACAGCACCCGCGGCGGTCGCCATGTCCACAACTGGAATATGAGCTAGAAAAAAACCCTTATCTTACACAATCTCGCCGTCATCGCCGTATCAGCTGCCGTACTGCCGTCCTAACACATTTCCCCCCAAGTCTGTCACCTTTCACCTTCTAGGACTTAAGCAATGAAGTCCTAGAAATTAGACTTTGACTTTATTTTTCATGCTAAAAAAGAAAATTTTACACGAGCAGTTTTGGATGGATTATAGAAGAAAAAGTAATTTTTAGAAACTTTTACTGCAAGGGGAAAGACTGTTCAGTCTAGTCCTTCTGTAATAAATCATTTTGCTTCATTGATATATTCGGGATGTTTCATTTCCTGGAAATACATCGATTTCTCAGTTTTTTCTTCTTCTCCATTTGCATGTGCTTTGGTCTCACCCGGTCAAGCAGCATCTTATATTCTAGTGCGGTGATGTAAGCTTAGGTTAGCTCAAGGAAAAGTGACGTCATCTCTCTCTTGCATCCACGAGTAATTCACAGATACACACACACACTGAGAGAGAGAGAGAGAGAGAAAGAGGGGGGAGTCCCTGAGGTGTCACCTCCACTTTTTACTCTAAGATTATTGTGATGATATCAGTGTTAAAGGCACATGCGCGCAATCCGACAACATTCCTAATTTAACACTAATTCGCTCATGGTTAAATGGGCAGATCCATTTCCTCATACTTATTGAGAAAAAAAATTATGCAAATATGCTGGCTACAAATTTCCCCTATCTACTCACCATCTTCCCATTCAGTACCAATTTGTAATGCCGGCTGGGTGGTGCAGTTTTTCTAATGACACGGATGAAGCTGAATGTGATTTATTCCTGTTGATGGGAGGAGATGCACAAGGCGTGTCAGTCTGTTCTGGCATCAGCGCCCAGAAAAGAAAAAAAAAAAAGGCATCCAAAATCTGAGCCCTATGGTGCTGCCAGTATCTGTGGATGCATGCGCATTCACACGTCCTTGCGTTCCTTGAGTCTGTATGTTACACTGATTTCTATTACATTTGATAGAAGGTGATAGAAAGATGAAGGGAAATCCCCAAACCGGAGCAATTCTTTCATTTCTCATTCCCTTGAGGTTTTAGTCGTGTAGTCTTGTCTGACTCAGTGGTTCTCAACATGGTATGAAAATAATTTTTCCACCAGTTGAAAAATATCCTGCAATATTAAATAAAATTGCACATGTGCAGATGGGGAATGCTTACCAAATAGCATATTAAGTCACCTGTGTGAGACATCCTCAATTCAATTCTTTCCAACAGTCCAGCAGCTGGTCTTCTCATCTCCCAGATGTTGTTTAAAAAACAACAACAACAATGGCCCTGCTCCAACTTTTTTGAGATATGTTACTGCCATCAAAATCAACATGAGCCAATGTTTTTCTTAACATGATCATTTTCTCCACATTAAACATAGAATACTGTGAATAAAATGCAAGTTTATAAGATTTGCAAGTCAGTTCATTCTGTTTTAATTGGCATTTTGGGCAGTGAGAGTGGGAACTAGATTTATTTTATTTTGCAAAGGAATCCCTGCCCTAAAACGTTTGAGGAGCCCTGGTCTTAGCATGCAAAATGTAAAATGAGAATCCACCCTTACACGAAGCTCAGGCATAACTGAACCTCCTTTTTGATTTTTGTTCTTATTTAGCTAGACAGCATTTAATATATTGGACTTTTATAAGGCAACTGGAGAAACGGGTGTTAAAAATGATTGACCAAAGGTAAAATAGAGATATGATTTATTTTGTGATACTAGTGAAACAGCTGTGTCAACCATCTATGTGCATGCAACATTGTTTTCTAATTGTTCTGACTTACTGTTATTATTCAGTTAGAATACGTTGTACAGGACATTACATTCAAAGTGGGCATGATGTAAAGTGATTACACCTCAGTTATAACAGACACACACAAACACACTGGTCAAATATCGTAATGAGCTGTCTTTCCTCTTTAAGCTGAGATGTAACCGCAGCTGTGTAAATCAAATACAAATGTCACAGATAACGTTCCTGCAGTGAATGTGGGTTTATCCGTCTGTGTGTGGCTCAGTCAGCCTGGAGCCTTGCCTCTCTTTTTCTTTCTTTCCTTTTGTCCTCAAAGCTGATAGAAGCTTGGAGCACCGCCACAGCAATATGGTACTCCAAAATGCATATCCTCATTTTCCAGAAAAGATTTGGATGCACTAAAAAATAAACAAAAAAAGAAAAGAAAAGTCCTCTCCCTCCCTCTCTGGGTGTCAGCAGCCTGCCTCCACCCTCGCGCTCTGTCCCTGGGATTTGCTGCCATTTTTTTTTTCTGTCGTGCTTCCAACATCCTCGCACGCCAGTGTCAGTGAGTGTGATTACTGTGGAATGTAGGTTATTGTGGCGCAGGCTGCCGGCGTTAACAGGATTTGGAAGGGGTACGTGTCGGGGGAGCATGAGGATGTCTAGACAAGTTGTGACTAGGCAGCGTGAGAAACAGTGTGACAGGTATTATGCAGTTTACCCATTCAGCAATGACAGTTTAGATGTAATGATAGCTTTTTCAGAAACACCGCGGAAGCTTCTCTTTGCTACCCGTCAGTGAAGGTCAGAGGTCAAAGTGGCCCATGGCGCACTTAATCAGGGCAGGTGGTTGCCGACATGGGAGACTGAGCCTCCAATTAAAGCGAGGTCTTTTTTTTTTTCTTTTTGCTGCACTGTCACCAAAACTACAGAAAATGAAATAGCATATTGTTACAGCATTCCTCGCTAGGAAATTACCACACTAAGGCTGTTACAGTTTTAATTTCAGTCACTGCAGCACAATTACCAGTAATTAAATCTTATTGTTATCCTCTTTCAGTGTGAGAATGCAGCTCAGTTATGCAAAAGCTACGTTATATTTCCCGTGTCTGCAGCTGACAAAAGAAGTCTGCAGATTTCAAAGAAAACATTAACCGTTTAACACTAAATTCTTAAATTGAAATTTTATTGTCCTAAAACTGGGCCAGACTATAAAATCGCTGGTAATTAGGGATCTTTGTTTTCAGGATGAAGCAATCTGAGGCATTCAAATTTTTGGCGGCATGAGAGTTTGTGCTTGAGATATTAAGACGTAACCACTTTTAGAGCACACGCTACAAAGTAACAGAGCTCTTTGATAGGCTAATATCAAAGTGTGCATGTACAGCTCATCTTATACTCTCTATACCAATACCATGGGAGGTGCCATTTAAAAAGCATATTTCACGTAAATAAAAATTCCCTTCACATTATAACTATTTAATCCCGATTTGCCCTTGAAAGTCTTTGAGGTATTAATAGCCTCCAGTTTATCAGGGCACATAAAATCCAGACAGCAGCGAATCCACCGTTGAACATTTTCTGGCATGAAGTAATTCTGGGTCCTATTCTTGAGGATAGACAGTCAATTATATCGAGTCTAATAACAGCAGAATGTGAAAACTTGAACAGCCTGTTGGTTTAGAAACTTGCTGAGATGTAAACAGACCCCAGCTGAATACCAAAATAAAATTATTTGCCCATTAAACAACAAAGATCTCATTTGCACCGAGGAGTACACCATCAACCAAGGACACAATCCTAATATATATAGGAGGGGACAGCCACACTCTTCGACTCCAAAATATTCTGAGATAATAAAAATCTATTTTCAAAAATTGAAAACAAGGATAGAAACATTATTCACTTCCTGTCATGGTATGCAATGGTAAATGGTAAATGGCCTGTATTTGTATAGTGCTTTACTGGTCCCTAAGGACCCCAAAGTGCTTTACACATCCAGTCATCCACCCATTCACACACACATTCACACACATATTCACACACTGGTGATGGCAAGCTACATTGTAGCCACAGCCACCCTGGGGCGCACTGACAGAGGCGAGGCTGCCGGACAATGGCGCCACCGGGCCCTCTGACCACCACCAGTAGGCAAACTGTGGGGATGTGGGGAAAGAGGACCCAATGCACGACTCTTTGATTCAGACACTGCGTTTATTTACAATGTAGCAAATAATCACACAACAATAAATTCCCGTGCACCCCAGATTCCTGTGCCATGTCTTCTTCCCAGCGTTCATGTTCCGTGTCCTCGCTTCCTAGTGTCCGTGAACCCCGTGCTCGCTGCCCTCTTGTTTCCGCACTCCTCCTGGGGAATCTCAGAACATTTTCCATGTGGCAAGCTCACACTCACTGAATGACTAGCTGGGAAACTGACGAGAAGTCTCACGCCATGATCCAGCATTAATGGGAGCTCAGCCACACTGCTAAGTAGCTTCCCTGACGAGCCTTGATCAGCTGCAGGTGTGTGATTATGCCTCCAGGTGCGGCAGGTCCCCATAGCAGGAACAACCCTCCAGGCCTGGTGTCCCAGGTAAACTAGGACCACTAACATAATGATCATAATGATCATTCCAACAAAATCTCCCAGGAAATACCAGAAAATGTCACAGCTGAGTAATGAAGGAAAAGTCCCCGAGGTCATGTGAAAATTCCAGTTCATGAAATTTCTTGTTCTTGTACGTAACATACAGGAAATGCTTCTCCCTAAACAGAGTGACCCTGGGTCCCCAGACCCGGGTCCTTGACATAACACCCCCCCCCCCCCCCCCCCCCCCCTCTGAGGGCCGGCTCCTGATGCCCCAAAAACGCCAACTAATCCAATAACAAAGTTCAACAACCCGTGGTGGGGGGTCCAGGTCAGAGGGCCAGAAACAAATTTTCTCAAGCTAACGAAAAGAATCTCAGTTCAACATTTCAGATGCCTGACCGCGCTTCCAGCAGTGGTAACAACAGATCAAGTGGTTGACCCGGTGGGCGGCGACAATAACAAATCACCTCAGGTGGCCTGCCCTGGGCCCTGTCCGGCAGCAGCGAGACAGTTCTGGTGGCCCACACACACACACACACACACACACACACACACACACACACACACAATAAACAAGTCCATAGCCTGCTCATGAACCCTGGGTCCCCAGACCCAGGCCCTTGACACTTCCACTAACGAAAGTTAAGCTTCATTAATGTTGCCACCAGTTGTTGATGTTGAGAAAGTTAACACCATACTTCAGCCAGAGCAGGCATGAAAAATTTAGTTTTGATGGGTTTTTTTCCTTTAAGTAAATGATATTTTCTCTTAAAGGTGTAAGACAGCCATTTCTACTGTCAGTTCAGGTGAAATGGTGTTATTCAATCCATCTCCAACACAGAGCTGTCATAGTAAAGTTACCTGGTAAGTTAATAACCTGGAGATTCAGCCAGCAACTAAGAACAGGCTTATTGTAAATGTAATGTTTTCACTTTGTTTTATCTCTGAGAAATCCCACGTGTAGCCTGAATGAAGTTTCAGTCATTTACTGTATGTTGCCACGCATGTATAATTTATGTAACTTGCAGAGGTCCTATAGAAGACCTATGACACTCACACTTACTGTTGACCTGCTTTGACTCTGTGGTTACAGCCTTGGTACGGTATTGGCTAATTAACAGTTTATTGCTCAGAGACTCTAATGAAGAGCGAGTGACCTGACAAACCCTCATTAAACCTAAACAACACACTGGAAGTACAAAAACACACATTCCTAGAGGAGTGCATGAACTACCGAAAAGGTGGACTTCTAGTGATAACTCTGTGTGTTCAGCCCTCAGTAATGTTCAGTCTTATTACATCACAGATATGAAGACCTTGAAGAATCCCCAATCCACCCTTGAAAAGGACATTATAAATAGCTCTGGCTGTCAAATCAAATCAAAATCTGACGTAAATCAGCAGCGGCCGATTCCTGCTTCTTTGTTGCTCTAATTAAGCAAACACAAATGATTCGGCATGCCTCATTAAATAAACACAAAATTTTAAAAATCGTGTTTACATTTTATTTGATAATTCCTTTTTATTTCTGTAATGACAGCCTAATAGGATTTACCATTCACATTCTTGCATGTGCAACTGTTTTGTGTACCTTTATTTTTATTCTGAGCAACTGGACAGATTAATTAGGTGAAGTCTAATTGAGCGCTGAGTGACAGTGTGGAGGGAGTGCTGTGCCACTTACAGCTATTTATAATGGATCAGAGAGGAGGTACTGGCTATAAACACTAAACGAAAATGACTGACAGACAGTTACTACAGGACCCAGTGGGACACTGACATCAGAGAGAGGTAGAGAGAGGTTGATGGCAGGAGGGTGGAAGGGTTGAGAAAGGGGCAGAATGATAAGCTGCTGTAACGCATAAATCTTGAAAAATTTCTGTGGGATTTTTTTTTTCTTTTCCCCCGGAGGTTTCCTTCTGCCCACACTGGCTATTATCTGTGAAATAGCTAAGCTAACATTTTTAAACATGAATGTGGATATTGATATTCAAGAAAGTGTAACCACTGCAAGGAATACAGCTGCAACAAGTGCTTAATCTGAGACATGAAATGGTAGTTTAAGGTTAAAAACAGAGAATGGGGAAGAGAGGAAAGAGTGAGATGGAGGAGAGGAAAAGAAGGGGGTGAAGTCCACATAATGGAGATTTAATAAAGAATGTTAATTTTGAGTGTATCATTGTCAACAATGGTACCACTTCATAACAGCCTATGATTTATGGTGTAACTTCACAACATTTACCATGTAATTCTTATGAAATAAGGGTGTAATTTTCAAATCAATTCAATATATACATTTTATTTATATAGCTTGAAATCACAACAGCAGTTGCCTCAAAGCGCTTTATAATGTATGGTAAAGACCCTACAATAATACAGAGAAACCCCAACCATCAAATGATTGTCTTTGAGTAAGTGCTTGGAGATAGTGGGAAGGAAAAACTCCCTTTTAACAGGAAGAAACCTCCTGCAGAACCAGGCTCAGGCTCTGCCGTGAGCAGATGGGGGTGAGGGAAAGAAGAGATTAATAATAACTCATGATGCAGAGTGGTGTAAGCATAAACTTACACATACTTAAGGAGAAAAACATACGACTAATAATGCTACTCAAAATACTTTAGGGATATTTTAAAAGAAAGCAGACATCAACTGTAATATGTGAGCATTCTTTTTGTACCTTAAAGACATTTTAAGGAAATGTTTCTCCTTCTTAGCTTGTAATTACACATTGTTGTTGTTAAGGCTATTGTGCTGCATTAGTGTGACTTTTATGGCTTAAATTGTCAATAGGCATTATTTATTAGGGCTGAGAACTGGAGCACCACGAGTGTCCAAATGAATTAAATAACTACATCATTACATAATGAATTAAACGTGTCATTCAAATTTAAAAAAATCTAATCGGAAATAAGTGAGTATAGAGAATTAATTAAATATCAGTTCATTTCATTTGAAACATTTAATGCATTATAAATTTGCCATTTCAATTAATTACTTAATGGTGTATTTATTTAATTCATTTGGCACTTGCGGCAACTTGTGGCCCTCCACAGCGAGACAAATCCATTATTTTATTTACATGTGCATTTATTTCATTTGTGCTCAAAGCTCTTTAGAATTTAATTAAAAAGTTCCATGACTTAAAAACTTCTCCTATAAAACTATCAGTTATTGTTTCATTTTTCTAACTGCACCTAAAATTGACATTTTATTAGAAATGATCATTTTATGTACTACAAATTGCACCTTAAATTTTAGATACAGTACTGTGCAAACGTTTTAGGCAGGTGAGGAAAAAATGCTGTAAACAAAAACTGGTTAATCATTTATTTTTTTCAGTCAACAAAATGCAGTGAATGACCAAAAGAGAAATATAAATCAAATCAATATTTGGTGTGTAACTACCCTTTGCCTTCAAAACAGCATCAATTCTTCTTGGTACACTTGCACACATTTTTTGAAGAAACTCGGCTGGTTGGTTGTTCCAAACATCTGTAGGAGAACTGACCACAGACCTTCTGTGGATGTAGGCTTCCTCGCAGCCTTCTGTCTCTTCATCTAATCCCAGACACACTCGATGATGTTGAGATCAGTGCTCTGTGGGGGCCATACCATCACTTCCAGTACTTCTTCCTTACAGTGAAGATAGTTCTTAATGACTTTGGCTGTGTGTTTGGGGTCGTTGTCCTGCTGCAGAATACATTTGAGGCCAATAAACAATCATTTATATTTCTGAAAGCATTCTTTGTTTACAGCATTTTTTCCTCACCTGCCTAAAATTTTGCACAATACTGTATTTACATGTGAAATGGAGGGAAATTACACCATAACTTGTCAGCTGCATTATGTATTATGTATGTATGTATTATGATTACAGGTACAACTTGACAACAAAAAGAAGCCTACTCACTCAGGTCATGCAATTACATAAAGCTATCCAACTATCTGAAAGTCTGAGAACAAACCTTAAAAAGCTATATTTTTAATATAAATGGACCAAATGCATCTAGAGAAGTGGGGCAGATTCCTGTTTTAGACCGGTCTGCCATTATAGAGTGAGCAGGACGAGGCTGACAAAGTGTTGCTCAACACACGAATATTTTTCTTTTCCTTTTTCTTTTTCCATTTCCCCTAGATTTCTTTTTCACAGGTACAGTTCAATGGGTGAAAAGTGCTAGCTATTTATGTCTGAAAAGGATCCATTCTTTACTTTTCGTTCATTTTTTGGTTTGTATGTCAGTGGAGAAAAATATTGAAGCTGTCATTTCTGCAACTGCTAATTTTTTACATGTCAGTTCAAAGTGATGGCACTGACACTAAAACAACACACAGACACACACAAATAGCAAAAAAACAAACAGAAAACAGGGATGCATAGCAGACACATGCTTTACAACGCTGTTTGTTCTGGTCGTTCAGGACCATGGAAAGCTGCCTGCTGCACGACACTGGCAGTACCCTAAAAAACGAACTGTCTGGCTCTGGCTTGTTAATATCATGAGTCAGTGTGCAGCCTTTAATAGCACACCACTCGTCATGGAGTCAGAATTAAGCAGACCTAATTCAAATGAGAAAATCTTATTCCCGGGTTAGTTGAGGTAATGTGGGTCAGGAACAGCTGGGTGCTGCCGCAGATCAACTCTGCTGCCGTCTGCTCTGCAACCCATTAATAGCTGCATTAATGCACACATGAACAGAATATCTAACAGTATTCTCTAAACAGGAAAGTAACGCGTCTTTCACGCAGTTTCATCTGATTGTTTGATGGGTTTGAAATGACCTGATGTTTTGTTAACTCCTACAAAACAAAAGGCTGCTGACAGAAACTATTTTATGCTGAATAAACCGCAAGTGTGCGATGAGAGACGTGCTATGAACCCACATTCAAATTGAATCAGTAGAGGCAGAGAGCAGGCGTTCATTTGCGTTTCAAAAATCGCTCTGCTTGGGGGGGAAGCAGTGCTGCGTTTCCTGTATGTTACGCACAACAACAAGAAATTTCATGAACTGGAATTTTCACATGACTTCGGGGACTTTTCTTTCATTACTCAGCTGTAACATTTTCTCGCATTTCCTGGGAGATTTTGTTGGAATGATCATTATGAAAGCTTTGCGGTTTTGATTTTTTTTCCTCCACCCATACATGGGCTGGAAAAGTGACATCCAACACTTAAAATACTGTATCTCTAAACAGCTTAGAGACACAGCTGGTGGGATGTTACTGTTTATCAGTGATGACTCCTGACATGTTTTGTTTTTCCAAAGTGCGACTTTTTACTGTTCTTAAACTCTGGTAAAGCTAAAACAGAGGACTGTTTAAGTGGATCTCTTCTTCTGGCCAAAGTAGCAGTGTGTGTGTGTGTGTGTGTGTGTGTGTGTGTTTGCGCGATGCAAGTAGGCTGGTCTCCGTGTGGTGATGGATCAATAACCGTCTGACTCCTCATGGGAAGTCTCCTCGCTGCCTCGAGCCTCCAGGCAGAGGCCAGCGTTCTTTCTGTCGGTGTGGGTTTCCATGGGAACAGCCAGTGAAACTGTGCGTGCACTGTGCATGTGTGTGAGGATTGGAGGGGATGCACAGATTGGAGAATTACTGCTCTTGTGTGCATGCGTGCATGCATATGGGTGTGCGTGTGTGTGTGTGTGTGTGACTGAAACAGAGAAAGAAAGAGAGACAGGAAAGATGAAAAGGTGAGCACAGAGGTCAGGAGAGATGACAAAAAAAGAAAGCTAAAAAAAGAGGAAACACGAGTACAGAAAAACATGAGCCCAGACTCACACACACAGTCATGCATAGACATGCACAAAGAGAGAGACAGATAAGCATCAGACAGGAACAAAAAAAGAAAGGGACAGTCTTAAGGTCGTCTGGCGTCCTCATTGCTTTTTTTCCCGCTCGCATACACTCTGATTGCCTGCTGCCCTCGGCCTTTTGCTTTTCCGTCTATCCATTCCACAGAGAGAGTATGAAGGGGGGTTGTGAATGTGGTGGGTCAGGCCACAGGCTGTTTATAACCCTGCCTCCGCCTCCCGGCAACCCCCCCTCAAAAACCCAATGAGATCCTGAGGAGGCCAGCAGGTGGCCACTGGCCGGCTGCTCATCTGTCCAGTTTGGAAGTGATGCAGTAGTGATGCATATTTAACACAGGGTGGAGGTGACAGAGGTGGCACAGTGTGTGTGTGTGTGTGTGTGTGTGTGTGTGTGTGTGAGAGAGAGAGGGAGAGAGAGAGAGAAAGAGAGAGAGACAGAGAGAGTGCGAGGTGAACACGTCCTGCTATTCAGACAGGCAGTCAATGACAGAAGAGCCACTTGCTGGAAAAGCCCCCCTCTAACATCCTTCACACACACACACACACACACACACACACACACACACACACACACACACACGCACGCACACTTTACATGGCATATGGCAGCAGCTGCCCAGTGTGTGTTGCGATTGTGTGAATTAGAAGCAGAGTCGCGAGCACATGAATAATGAGCCTCGCCTCTTTTCGGGGACGCGCCTCTCATAATGAAAAGAAGAAAGAATGATGGGAAGGAAAGAGGTGAAAACCTCCCGTGGAGCTTCTCCTGTGATCCATAACTGTGATTTACCAGCTGGCTACTCGTTTCTCTCTGTTCTCAGTTCATCTTTTCTCATTCTCTGCCTTGTTCCCATTCAGTTTAAATGAGCTCACTTTACTCAGTGTGGATGTAGTATCAGGTGTCCTCTCAGCCAGAAGCAATTAGGTTGCAAAACTTGCTGTCATTGCAAAAAGCGGTCATCTTTTTTAACTGCTCCATAACCTTGTCTAACTAATGTTTTGTCCACTAGTTCCCAGTGTAGGCACGTATCTGCACTGGGAAAAGTAACTCTTCATAACTATTCATAATTACTTGCCTGTATAACAAATTAGTTTTGTCCTTTGAAAAAAAATTACTCACAGTCTTATTAGATTTCTACAGAGGTGCACACTGCATATGGCACTCCTCCACACGCTGTCTGTTCAGTGATGCATTACCTGAACTGGGACTTACCTTAACATGAATCTGCTATAATAGTGTTTAATATTAATTTAATGAAGCCGCCCTACAGCACACAACTTATTATAAGTATAAGCAATAATAAAAGTTTGTATTATTTAAATGAAAAATCCAGTTTTTGTAATAGCTCTGCTTTGTTATCGCCCCTTTCTAACATTGCTCAATCATTTGGCAAGATCAGAGTTAAAATACAAAAGAACGTATCTATGATTGTGAGGGTTACTGTTAATATTCCATTTAGTTCTATAAATTCCCAGTTTCTTCTGTAATTGGCTGTAAAAATCGAGCATGATCAGATGCTCAGACATCCTTTATGTTTAAATTAGCTACCATGCTAATCCATGCTAATTAAACTCCAGGCACTAGCTAACTGCTAGCTAACATTATGTCAATTTCTCTCATGTATGTTGCTATTATTTTGATGATATGGTGTATATTCTGATATAATTCAATTCAATTCAATTCAATTTTATTTATATAGCGCCAAATCACAACAAAAGTCGCCTCAAGGCGCTTCATAGATACAGAGAAAAACCCAACAATCATGTGACCCCCTATGAGCAAGCACTTTGGCGACAGTGGGAAGGAAAAACTCCCTTTTAACAGGAAGAAACCTCCGGCAGAACCAGGCTCAGGGAGGGGCGGCCATCTGCTGCGACCGGTTGGGGTAAGAGAAGTAAGACAGGATAAAAAGATAAAAGATATAAAACACCCTGAAATGACTTGAAGCTGTAAGTGTGTTTATTTTTTGGTGGGTATTAGAGGAAAAAAATAGTTTTAATCAAACAGTTCAAGTAATAGATTTTCCAGAGGCAGCATATCTCTGCAACAGACTGTGTGGTGCACCAAAGTAATAAAAAACAGTAAGGAATATCTAAAAAGCCAGACATTTTATTGTTGCAGCAGAAAAAAACCCACTGAATGTACTAACAGGTGATGAGACTAAAGAAAGCTACTCAGTTGCTCGATGTGTGAGTAGTAGTACCTTAATGTAAGTCATTCATTTGACTATGACAAACTACATTCAGGCTTAGCTGTCGCAATATTGTTTTATGTTCCTTTTCTGCTTGTCAGAATTAATTTATTGCAGCTACTGCAACTGCATAAGTTAATTTTCTATTTCTGATTATGTGTTGTGCTGTTTTTTCTCTATTTTTTTCTGAGTGTTTTTTCTCATACATGAATTTTTATTCATTTTACAGATGTCATAGGTTTACACCACACTTCCTGCCTTACCTGGCCCTTTCCTCGCTTCACCCTCTCTCTGTAATTTTAATTTTCAGACATGCTTCCTTTGTTCCCATTTTCATCCTCTGTCTCTCACTCTCGCTCTTTCTTTATTACCTCTGGCGTCCAATTGGCCGCCATTGTAGTGGTTCCGACCAAAAATGATGTCATTAATTATTCTGGTAGAGATTATGTGATTAAGTGTGTGTTTGTGCGCCTGTGCCTGCGCCCTTGCCTGCAACCGAATGTGTGGCTGAGTGTGTATGTGTGTTGTATCTGGCTAACAAGTTATTGGATTTAAATGAGGGTGGAGAGTCTGCATGTACGGGCATGTATGAACAATGTAACTGCTGAAAAGACGCTGAGTAAATAAAAAAATAAAGACTCAAAAAGCACTGGCATCCAAAGATCAAACCTCCAGACCACCAGCTGAGATCTTTTAGAGGACAAAAAAAACAACAGTACAAGAACAACAAACACACACTCACAGAATTTCTATACACTTCTATTCAGGTCATTAAGTTTTGTTCATGAAAAGAGAGATAAGGAGCAATCTAAGGGAGTATAAGAGGAGAGGACAGAAAGACATGAAACATTGAAGTGGGGAAGAAAAGTAAGTGGAATGACAGGAGAAATGAATGCAGATTGAGGGTGTGAGGTTGAGAACACATGGCTGAACAGATAAACAAATGTGTTTCGGGACGCCGTCAGTGTCAGAGGAAGACTGTGATTCATCATCCCTTGTGTGAGAGACAGAGAGGAGGGGAGGGGACGGAAAGGAGGGTTTATAGGCCAGCTGTGTGTAGTCTTTTAGTCAGTCGGTGACCTAAATCACAGAATAAAAAGAGAGAGAGGGAATAATAGGAGACTGGGTGAGAGGGAGAGTGAGAACAGGACAGGTTATGGATACATCAATATGGGAAAGAGGTAACTTAACAGGGAGTGAATCAAATGAAAGAAGGAGGGAAAAAGGGATATGACATACAGGGTTTTTTTTAAAGGTGTGTTGACAGAGAAGGAAGGAAGATTTGGATGGGGGGTGAGAATGAGAGAAGAGAGTGAGAGAGAGATGACATTTATGCAGCTGAAATTATGCAGTGTAGATATAAATATCTGGGCTTGTTATTCATTCTTTGCCTCTTTTACATTTCCAGAGCACAAAAAACTTTCTAACCAGCTCACAACACAAACACACAACTGCTCCCTGCAGCCAAAGCTCTCCGTTTCTGTCAACGCAGCATCACGACATAATATGCATAAAGAAAGAACAAATATCTAAAGCATGCCAGGCTGTAAATTGAAGCCATACAGAGGGATAATTAGTTACATTAGGATAGTAAAGTGCCCTTGACACAAAATGCCACATTAACTATTTATCACCGCGTTGCAAATTAAAGAAATTCATCTTTTTAAATAAATAAATTGCTGGGATAGTGTTGGGGCTCATTATACAGAAGCATTTGTACACATACACAGCCTACACAGATGAAAAGAGACAGAATCAGTATTTTTCTCCATGTAAATAGCGCCATGGTCGAATAATTATATTTGTGATTCAGAGCAGGGAAGCTAAGAGGAATCAGAAACAAGGGCAGAATCCATTAGCATCACTTTAAAGCTTCGTATCTTCTCGTTGCCCCACAAGCTCAATACAGCATCAGTGCCTATAGGCGCCAGTTCTCTAAGGCGATAATTCAGCTTGGGCCACGCAGAGATTTTGCTCTGATGATAGTAGAAAAAAAGAAAATGTGAATTACGTTTGTTTGACTGAGATGTACTCACACACTTGAAAGCTGGTTGGTTGTTGAGATCAGAAGTTGTCAGCTTTAATGGACTTTTAATAGCTGAATACAAGGTTATTGTATTTATATGTAGACTGTATAATTGAATTCAAAATCCTGCTCCTCACATTTAAGGTCTTAAATAATCAGGCCCCATCTTAGATTTATGACCTTATAATACAATATCACCCAATTAGAGCACTTCGTAAAACAGGAGGCAGAGCCTTCAGTTTTCAGGCCCCTCTTCTGTGGAACCAGCTTCCAGTTTGGATTCAGGAGACAGACACTATCTCTAAGATTAAGATTAGGCTTAAAACTTTTCTTTTTGCTAAAGCTTATAGTTAGGGCTGGACCAAGTAACTGAATCCTCCCTTAGTTATGCTGCAATAGACGTAGGCTGCTGTGAGACTCCCATGATGCATTAAGTATTTCTTCTTCAGTCACCTTTCTCACTCACTATGTGTTAATAAACCTCTCTGCATTAAATCGTACCTGTTATTAATCTCTGTCTCTCTTCCACAGCATGCCTTTTATCCTGTCTTCCTTCTCTCACCCCAACTGGTCGCAGCAGATGGCCCCGCCCCTCCCCAAGCCTGGTTCTGCCGGAGGTTTCTTCCTGTTAAAAGGGAGTTTTTCTTTCCCACTGTCGCCAAAGTGCTTGCTCATAGGGGGTCATATGATTGTTGGGTTTTTCTCCGTATGTTTTATTGTAGGGTCTACCTTACGACATAAAGGACATGCAGGAAATATACATGAAGTGGACTTAATCCATTAAATTCTGATATTTGCCAACTTACTTAATTAATTTTATTTAACTTTATTTAACCTGCACTAAATTTAGCTATGGTAGGTTCACTTTCCAATAAACGAAAAGTGTTGTTGCATTAAAATAATAATAATAATAATAAAGTGAGAAACATCACTTTTATTAATGTAGTTTTTGAAAGAAGTAAGCTGCAAAATGGGGCTGTGTAGAGTTTTATAAAAATAAAAAATAGGAATTTTTACATTATTTTCTTATTTTTGCTTTTAAGGATCATTTCTCATGTAAATTTGGTGATGGTGGACAATCAGTGAGTGTTTTATATAATTTCTCTCAAAGGAAAAAAAAGTGTTCAGGGTCACACGTGAGAGATGGCAGGGTGTTCTGCTTTTCATGCAGAAAAAGAGATTACAGACAACAACCTTAGTCATTCTCCACACCCACGTGTGTTGCTTTCTGCCATATTTCCAGCTGAGCATTCAGGCGCAGTCCAAAGGTTTGAGGAGCAGACCAAAATCTGGGAAACCTCCTTCCCTGTTTCTGCGCTCAGGTTGGAAGAGCTTGTGAAGTTTGTGACATGTAAGGCTTCATGTTATTAAATCTACACAGTTTGATATTCATATGGAGTGTTATTAGCTTTTTCAGACAGGTCAGATGATGCAAACTTATGTCATCAGACAGATTTCAGTGCCAAGTGAGGGCATGGGCAGCTTGTGTAATGTGTTAACTGGAATTAGTCCAAAACAGCCTGTAAACACAGATGGATTTTTAACAGTTCGAGCCAAATCAAATTTTCATTTAATGGCTTCACTCGTGTGATTACTCAAAGGTGAGGGGGTTCGATTGTTATAATAAAGCCTCTTTAAAACAAATGAAATCATTTGTAATTAAATGTTTTCAACAGGATCACATACAGCAGTGGCACACCTCGCTTAATATTCAGCAGTAATTTGACCTCCAGGCAGTGGATGACATTTTATTGTCTAAAAAGCAGAGCAGCAGAGATCTTTTAACTTTTTCTCTTTCAAGCTAAAATCCAATAAATATTCATACTGAGACTGTTTTAAATATTTCAAATTTAAACCCCTTTTTAACCAGTACAGGTATTTACTTTCTTTGTTCTTGCTCTTTCCACAGGTTTTAGTAATGACAGATAATGATCACCAACAGATTCATGTCATATTTATTTTTCCTTTCATTTCATGATGCATCAAATCTTTTGAACGCACGGTCCATTTTGAGCTTATGTGGCCTAAACAAATACAAATACAAAAACTACCCTTCTGCCAGTGTACAGAAGTTTAACTAAACATTCAAAACCCGAGATATTTTATTTTATAAAAAAATGAAGTGTTATTTATTACCACAACTCTTTGGGCTTAAATTTTAAGAAGTAAGTGTGTAAAATTACAGAAATCTATAGCTTAATTACTTTGGTGTAGCATTAATGAGGAGGTCTTTATCAGCACAAAAACCTGTACAACTTATGAAATTACAATTAAAAAGTCCCAAATTTCTGATCTCCTTTGCCGGTCCATTCTGGCCCCCAGCCTTATGTTTTACAGTGTTGCTATATATACCCTTCAGTATTGGTGGTGCCTTTACAGATGTAAAGTTCCTAATTCCACTAATGCACCTCCATACCTCCTAACTTTTGAGCTGAGCACTGATAACAAGCTGGATGGTTCCTCTCCTCTTTTGTCCAGATGAACGCAATGTTCATGTTTTCCAAAAAGGAATTTCCAATTTCCATTGGCCCAGAGAAGATGATGGTGTTTCTGGATTATGTTCAAACGTTGCTTCTTGTTTGTATAATAACCTGTATTTTTGGCTGTGATGGCAAACTGTGTTCACAGGCAGTGATTTCTGAGAGCGTTCCTGAGCCCATGCACTGATTTCCATGATTGAATCATGCCTGTTTTTTTAATGGAGTGCTCCCCGAGGGCCTGAACATCACAGGCATCCACTATTGATTTCACACCTTGTCCCTTGTGCAAAGAGATTTCTCCTGATTCTCAGACTTTTAGATGGAGATGAGAGATTTAAGGTGCTGGTGATTTTACATTGAGAAACATTATTCTGAAATTCTTCCACAATTTGCAGATGCAGGTTTTTGCTGCCCATCTTTACTTCTCAGAGACTCAGAAATTAACCCAATTTTTAGCTGTAAAATGTTTCCCCTGTTGTTTTTTTTAGCATCACCTCCTTTCCCAGACTTTTTTCACTCCTGACCTAATTGTTTTGAGACATGTTGCTGCCAGCTAATTCAAAATGACCTAACAGTTTTCATGACATAGTAAAATGTCTCAGTTTTAACATGTGTTTTGTTTTTTTTCTGTGATCTATTATGAATAAAATGAGGGTCAGCTACCCTGAGGTACCCCTGAGCAAGGTACCGTCCCTACACACTGCTCCCCGGGCGTCCAATGGCTGCCCACTGCTTCACTGAGTGAATGGGTTAAATGCAGAGAGGAATTTCCCCACGGGGATCAATAAAGTACACTTTCTTTTCTTCTTTCGTCTTTATGATATTTGCAAACATTTTTTGGTTTTATTTAACAAAGTGTCCCTATTTTTGGGGAATTGCACATCTTACCTCCAAATGCAGACTGAAGTTACCTTCCTGTCACATACTAATAATTATTGAAATGGATGCGTTGGGTTTTTTTTTTAAATCAACTTTCATCTTTTCCTATCAATACTCTAAGCTTAACTAAAGTGGTGTCAGTATTCTCTCTGTTGGTTGATCAAGCCTGAAGTCCAATGATTCCACAAGAAACAGGGGAAGCGAGTCTTTGGAAGGAACCTGACATTTTTCCATGAAACTGGTTCCAATCTGTGAGTAGGTGGCAGGCCTCATATCCCACTGAGCAAGCGTGACATTCAGGAACCCAGATTGGTTGTAAATTAGTTACACATGGTTACAGGGACAGCGCTGATGGACAGAGCAAGAGCTCTCTACAAGGAATCTATATTTGCAAAAATTAGGCATATGACAGTAATGCAATGACACTGTGCAAACAGTTTTTTTCTGAAACAAGAAAATAAAACACCTTCAAAGGATTATCTGTTCAGTAGTTCATTAGTAATTACCTCTTTTATTATATTCCAAATAAATGTAAGTCAAGAATGTACAAAAACTAAAGCTGAAATGCTTCTTCAATAAATTATATATTTTGGCTGAAAATTAACAATCAATAGTTACAACTGTATTAGAAATATAATATATACCTATTATAATCTACAACAGCAATATGTAACCATTACTTATTTTATTTTATTTCATTTCGTTTTATTTTATTCTCCGTTCCATCTCCTCCCTTTAAAGCACACAAAATAGATTTGGTTTCTGCATTTCACTGTTCATTTATGGAACAATAGTCCACAAAAGCTTTCTTAAGACTGTTCTGATTTTCTCTCAATTTATTTAAAACTGCAGATCACAGGAAATCCTCTCTAACACATATCCCCTTTTGGATTGGTGGATAATTTCCTTACTGCTTTACTCGCTCCTGATTTCACCCAGCATTGCTTCACATCCCTCCTGCACTCACAGAGAGAGAGAGACACTCACAGAGAGAGAGAGACACTCACATCAGACAACCAAACTGGTAATCAACCTCTAAACTAAATCTGTAATCTGAGTCTAAGTACCACTCATCACTGGATTCCATTCAATTTCGATTTGTTTCAGTCTGGACTTGAGTCAAACATCATACATATTCAGATAAGCTTAGCTTTGTGCAGCCCTGGCTCTGTTTCCTCCATCACCCAGGCTGTCTGTTTGGCATCAGCCAAGTCGGTCTGCAGCCAGAGCTCAGATGGAAATCACACAAAATTGGATCAATAGTGAATCCAAGAGGGAGAGCTGTGTCTTATTACATCACAGTATTGGAAAGTTAGGCTCTTGATTACCTGCAACAGGATTACAGTCGTGCTCAGGGAAAGAGCTAACTACACTTTTAGCAATTTATTCTTGCTCTCATGGTTAGATGCAGAGCAGTAGGTGGTATTGTACTGGAATGGATTACATCACTATTTACTCCAGCTGCAGGAATATGTATTTTTAGCTGTAAAGAATTGGGAAGTTACTCCTCATGAGTAATAGGATTACAACATTTAAGGTTACAAAAATAGTTGGATACATGATCTTTGTATCTTTTTTTTTCCAATACTGCTTTCACTGCCTTTAAACTTGGTGTAACATCAGTGAGTCTAAGTTGTGCTTTGTCAGCAGTGATGATTTATGGAAATGTTATCATCAAAGGGTCTGTGCTGGCCCTGTGCTGACTTTCATGTATCTGCCAATTTTTTGGCCACCGTGCTATTAGAGCAGCAACTGCTAATCACATATGCTTGGAAAGCCAAAATGGATGCTGATATGAAGAAGAGCCTGTGTGAAAAAAACAAAGGCTCTTATACACAAATACACAGACATATGATTGAATGTAAAAGCTGTACGATGTCAGCACTTACAGTGGGGCAAAAAAGTATTTAGTCAGCCACCGATTGTGCAAGTTCCCCCACTTAAAATGATGACAGAGGTCAGTAATTTGCACCAGAGGTACACTTCAACTGTGAGAGACAGAATGTGAAAAAAAAAATCCATGAATTCACATGGTAGGATTTGTAAAGAATTTATTCGTAAATCAGGGTGGAAAATAAGTATTTGGTCAATAACAAAAATACAACTCAATACTTTGTAACATAACCTTTGTTGGCAATAACAGAGGTCAAACGTTTACTATAGGTCTTTACCAGGTTTGCACACACAGTAGCTGGTATTTTGGCCCATTCCTCCATGCAGATCTTCTCAAGAGCAGTGATGTTTTGGGGCTGTCGCCGAGCAACACGGACTTTCAACTCCCGCCACAGATTTTCTATGGGGTTGAGGTCTGGAGACTGGCTAGGCCACTCCAGGACTTTCAAATGCTTCTTACGGAGCCACTCCTTTGTTGCCCGGGCGGTGTGTTTTGGATCATTGTCATGTTGGAAGACCCAGCCTTGTTTCATCTTCAAAGTTCTCACTGATGGAAGGAGGTTTTGGCTCAAAATCTCACGATACTTGGCCCCATTCATTCTGTCCTTAACACGGATCAGTCGTCCTGTCCCCTTGGCAGAAAAACAGCCCCATAGCATGATGTTTCCACCCCCATGCTTCACAGTAGGTATGGTGTTCTTGGGATGCAACTCAGTATTCTTCTTCCTCCAAACACGACGAGTTGAGTTTATACCAAAAAGTTCTACTTTGGTTTCATCTGACCACATGACATTCTCCCAATCCTCTGCTGTATCATCCATGTGCTCTCTGGCAAACTTCAGACGGGCCTGGACATGCACTGGCTTCAGCAGCGGAACACGTCTGGCACTGCGGGATTTGATTCCCTGCCGTTGTAGTGTGTTACTGATGGTGACCTTTGTTACTTTGGTCCCAGCTCTCTGCAGGTCATTCACCAGGTCCCCCCGTGTGGTTCTGGGATCTTTGCTCACCGTTCTCATGATCATTTTGACCCCACGGGATGAGATCTTGCGTGGAGCCCCAGATCGAGGGAGATTATCAGTGGTCTTGTATGTCTTCCATTTTCTGATGATTGCTCCCACAGTTGATTTTTTCACACCAAGCTGCTTGCCTATTGTAGATTCACTCTTCCCAGTCTGGTGCAGGTCTACAATTCTTTTCCTGGTGTCCTTTGAAAGCTCTTTGGTCTTGGCCATGGCGGAGTTTGGAGTCTGACTGGTTGAGGCTGTGGACAGGTGTCTTTTATACAGATGATGAGGTCAAACAGGTGCCATTCATACAGGTAACGAGTGGGGGACAGAAAAGCTTCTTACAGAAGACGTTACAGGTCTGTGAGAGCCAGGGATTTTCCTTGTTTGAGGTGACCAAATACTTATTTTCCACCCTGATTTACGAATAAATTCTTTACAAATCCTACCATGTGAATTCATGGATTTTTTTTTCACATTCTGTCTCTCACAGTTGAAGTGTACCTCTGGTGCAAATTACTGACCTCTGTCATCATTTTAAGTGGGGGAACTTGCACAATCGGTGGCTGACTAAATACTTTTTTGCCCCACTGTAGAATATACACACTAAATCAAGGTTAGCTTGTGGTGGTGAAGCCCAACTCACTTGGCTAAGCAGGTGACGCATGTTTCAGAAGGCTGCAGATCTGATGTTGTTTCTGTGGTTTTTTATGTCTAATATTTGGAAAATAGACTGTGGTCACCTAGATTTATATAAGATGTTATATAGTGAATAAAGAAACTACTCGGCCACTCTATCCAATCCTTTTTGTCCATTTCAGATTTCTTTATAAAACTGTGATGTGATATTTGTTGCAATGTCTTAGAAAAACACATAAAACACATCTCTCTATATATATTTGACACGTCATTTGCAACAGTTTAAATATCAGAGATCACTTTTGGGTCCAGTTCTGCCCTGGGCCATTTACTGAATGCCATTCTGTCTGCTAATAAAGACTAAAAGGGGGGGGGGGGGGGAGTCTAAATTAGTGAGATACACCATGACTTAAATCACACAACCTTGCTTTATCAGCTTTTGATGTTTTCCATGTGAAATATTTATCTTTAAATGCCCTCTAATAGCTTACCTTCACAGCTCACTGAGAAGTCTCTTTCTCCAAAGACAAGCTGCCATTCAGCAGAGCACTTATGAACCACCAATTCAGCATTAGCGGCTTCCAATTTTGAAAATAAAAGACACAGTAATAGACATCCCATTATACTTTTTTACAGTAGACCACTTACATATAGAATATTCCAATCATTCACTTGACAGTATAATTGAAGCCAATAGCAGTGTTCTTATTATGGCAGAACAGCAGCCCCCCCATAGGGATATACAAGGAATAAACTTCACTTTTTAACATGATCACTGGATGAGTGGGCATGGTTAGGCCTTGAGACATGCATTAGAGCAGAACAGAAACGAGTATTCAACAAGAGTTGGGGAACGGCTCATCATGTATTCTTTATAGGTATCCCTAGACTGCAAGGCATCACAGTGCATTTACATTTCCACATTTACATTTCAGCCCCATTACCACACAGAGCAACTTAAGATAAATGTATTCAACAGGGCTTTGGTGAGACTCCAAAGATTGCTGTGTTACTGTAAAACCTTTCAGAGAAATAATTGAGGTTTTCATGCAAAAAGGGAGCTTTCCTCAAAAAAAGAAAAAATACAGGTGTAAAGTGGACTCATTTACCTGGAATTTACCATCTATCATCTCAGTGTCAGAGTTAAAGAGCCTTACCACCTCTTTGGTTATCTCCATAACAGAGGGTTGTCTTGGTAACAATATCCTTGCCATCATTTGGTCCAGCAATTCAGCACAATTTTAGTTCATTCAACCAAATAATGACAACTCAAATGGCATATGACAACCCACTTTGATCAGCTATTTCTTGAGCAAGGATGAACGTCTTGCTTCCTTGCAGTGCACTCATCTGCTTTTACGCTGCGGCTGTCACAGAGTCATAGTTGACTGTCTGCAGCTTACAGTCTATTTCTGTTTTAGAGGTTTCCAACAGTCGTTGTCTTACTCTTTTCTTAGCAGGAGGAGTTATTGAAAGAGCAGTCTTATGGTCACATTATACAAGTCCAGTGTTTTTTTTCCTGACATTTTGAGTTTGCATTGTGTTGTTTTTTTTTAAGCTGAAAAGTGTAACAGGTATTACAATTAAATAATATGAGATGCGCATTAAATTATTGTCTCGACAACTTTGGACTAGTATCAGAAAGTTCTAGGTAAGACTATGGAGCCTTGAAAGGATCAACAGAGAAGGAACCACACAATGATAGATAAGATGTGATTTGATTAGAAACTGTATTGAAAGTTGTAAAGTTTACAAACCCTGCCTGTCTAAAGCCGGCTTCCTACAGTGCACAAACGCACATTAAAGGGCTCAAAAATAAAATCAAAACCAAACATCCTCTTTAAGGAAATTCTCCAAAGAGTTTTCAATTAAAGAGCTTCCGCTCCTGTTGCTCAGTTCCTTGTGTGTGTGTTTCTGTCCACTGGTTCTAACACTACCCAGGTAGATTTTTGTTAGTCTTATCTGTGTCAAGGAATGTAGTTATAGTCCTGAGGTTCACTGAAGATGGATCCCACGGCTGGCCACACCGTACTCTGGTCCGTCTACAGTCAGTCTCTTGGGATTGGCTCGCCACTGAACCCACAGGGTGTAGTTGATACTAGAAAGTAATATTAAATAAATTATAACAACATCTTATCAAGCTTAAACGTGCTGCTGTTGTTTAGCGCGACGATAAACAAACGAGACGGGACTTAGGACAGCAAAGCTGATCAGCTGATCATTGATCAGTTTCATGATTGAAATAGCAACAGGAGATGGAGGGGGAGAGAATGAGAGAAGAAGAGGCAGCTGCAGCGTAAAGACACAGATTAACTCCAGCTTTGTGTCTCTTTGCTTTTTTTTTTTTAAATTTTTGCTGAAGTTCAGGACAATTTGCGTTTCTTTACACCTAAATACGGAACTTTAAAGTTCGACCTCATCGGCTGTAATTGGTCCTGCCCAGAGTCAATCATGACCAATTGGCCAATCCACCACTTTTCATTGTTTATACCTTTACAAAAAAACAAACAAACAAAAAAACGTCGGCCCATAAAAAAGAAAAATCACCATTGGCCCAGTATGCCCGATGGCCAGTCCAGCTATGGCTGGCACGTATCCTCGTGTTTTAGGAAGGTGATTTGAGAAGGTGCAATGATCATCTGAACACAGTTGCTGTGCAAGGCAACACCTGTGAGTGCATCTATGTTCACGAATCAGTGAAGGACAGATATCCTTGACATGGGTGATTTCTGTGTGTGTACATGTTTAGACATCTTTGTGAGGACAGAAAATTAGCATGCTACTATTTTTGCGGGGACCAACTGTCACTTATGGGGACAAAATGCCCGTCCCCAGGAGTTTGGAAGCATTTTGAGACCCAAAATGTGGTTTTGTGTCAGGGTTGTAATTAGGTTATGGTTAGGGTAAGCAGCTAGGGAAAGCATTATGTCAATTAGATGTCCTGGCTGAGATATGAAAACAAGTGTGTGTGTGTGTGTGTGTGGTGTGTCACAGAGATTTACCAATGATACAAATGTTAACATTGTTTAAATCATACGGGCTTAACCGATTACTTGTACTATCCTGCTGCTTGCTGACTTTTCTATATGGCCTACATACACGTAGCCAGCAGTCAGCTGTCCTATAAATAACTGCAGAAACTAGGTGACAGTAGAGAATCTGCGTGTGTTTTTTCCAGTAAAGAGCCACGTGTGCCTCACTGCTTGCTATAAGTGGCTGAACATATGACAAAGTGTTTACAGTTTGATTCACACTTAAGAGACAGCTCTGTGTAAATGGCTGCGTATGATCTGTGGCAGGTGTAATCAGATCCCTGTGCCCCAGTCCAAAAGAGGAAATTACTCTATGCCCTCAATAAATCTTCAGACATTAGTTGGGCTGTAATAGAAACCAGAGGAAGGTGTGTGGAGACAGTTTTACATGCGTCAATGATAACAGTGTCCATTAGACCTGAAACCTTTTGTTGATTGGTTGATTAGTGAAGCCAGAAATGATTTACACAGTAAAATACAGCAAACGGCGAGCAGCTCCATCTGCAGATTTGCTGTTTTTGTGTTGCATGTACTGACAAACCATTCTGTTTTCCTGTGAAGAGGATTTCCAGAAATATCTGATGTTAATAAACTAAAAAAATATATCACCAGATAATAACAGTGTTTGTATGCTCAAGTGTGTGTGAGAGAAAAGAGGGCAGAAGTCCATTAAATAAAACAAGGCGCGTTCGAGCCGAGTCCATGCTGAACCTGCCAGTCAAATTGTCAGGACATCAAATCTAGCACCGACGTGCCTCCACCCTGCTGTTAGAGTTGCTCTCCTGCTGTTCCTGAGTGATGTGGCCAAGACTTGAGGAAGTCCTGTCCTAATAAAACACAGTACACATTTACAAGAGGTCTCACTGACTCTGTGACTCTGGATCTTCATTTTTCATTCACCTGTCGAAATGATATCTACACCTGTTTTGATTTTATTAGGTCACCACAAAGGAAATGTGTTTTTGCTGTTCTGTTGTTATTTATTACTCACACTATTTTCCCCTCTGGTTGCATCTAATAAGAAACGAGAAATGCTGTTTACATGGCAAGTTTGGGGAGAATTTGGGTTCACAGGCATGCATGCACAAGGTTTCTGGACTGATTGTTTGTGTTCTGATCTCAGGAGTTAGTTTAAATAAATAAAAAATCGATTCTTTGTGGTTAATTGAACTGTAATTATTCAATAGAGCTGATAAAAATGCAAATGAACTAGGGATCTCTTCAACTTCCCTGTTTAAAATTTAATGAGATTTTCTTGTACAATTCACTTTCACTGGTAAATGGCCTGTACTTGTATAGCACTTTACTAGTCCCTAGGACCCCAAAGCGCTTTACACATCCAGTCATCCACCCATTCACACACACATTGGTGATGGCAAGCTACATTGTAGCCACAGCCACCCTGGGGCGCACTGACAGAGGCGAGGATGCCAAACACTGGTGCCACCGGGCCCTCTGACCACCACCAGTAGGCAACTGGTGAAGTGTCTTGCCCAAGGACACAACGACCGAGACTGTTCAAGGCAGGGCTCGAACCGGCAACCTTCCGATTAATTCAATTCAATTCAATTTTATTTATATAGCGCCAAATCACAACAAATGTCGCCTCAAGGCGCTTCATAGATACAGAGAAAAGCCCAACAATCATATGACCCCCTATGAGCAAGCACTTTGGCGACAGTGGGAAGGAAAAACTCCCTTTTAACAGGAAGAAACCTCCGGCAGAACCAGGCTCAGGGAGGGGCGGCCATCTGCTGCGACCGGTTGGGGTGAGAGAAGGAAGACAGGATAAAAGACATGCTGTGGAAGAGAGACAGAGATTAATAACAGATATGATTCAATACAGAGAGGTCTATTAACACATAGTGAGTGAGAAAGGTGACTGGAAAGGAAAAACTCAATGCATCATGGGAATCCCCCGGCAGCCTACATCTATTGCAGCATAACTAAGGGAGGATTCAGGGTCACCTGGTCCAGCCCTAACTATATGCTTTAGCAAAAAGGAAAGTTTTAAGCCTAATCTTAAAAGTAGAGATAGTGTCTGTCTCCCGAATCCAAACTGGAAGCTGGTTCCACAGAAGAGGGGCCTGAAAACTGAAGGTGACCACCCAACTCTTGAGCCACGATCGCCCCCACTGCATCGACAATAAATCTAAACAAGCGGTTGCTATGCTCACACTGGAGAAAACAGTGGTTGAGACCAC
This sequence comes from Neolamprologus brichardi, assembly GCF_056152115.1. NCBI lineage: Eukaryota > Metazoa > Chordata > Actinopteri > Cichliformes > Cichlidae > Neolamprologus > Neolamprologus brichardi. Next base: position 8,538,074 of record NC_142123.1, read on the forward strand.
ACTGTGACCAAAATTATTGCAACTATGGGCAATGGTTTCTTCAAAGATGGGGTCTGGTGTCTGCGACGACTCACAGTTGCCACTTTTAAAAGGACTTTGATTTGTTAAGACAGTGATAGCAATATGTAATGGCAATAAGAGGGAAAGGGTCTGCTGTCTCTGTACAGTTCACTTGGGTCAAGTTGGCAATTACATGTAATCTGTTTGTGACAATATAGTGATTAACTGTGATAAACTGCTAATCTGTTGTCATCTCTATACACAGAAACTGATATTAACTACTGACAGTCCGAGTTCATGGCTTTGCAGCAGAAATGCAAAAATTCCACAACAAACTAACACCAAAGTAACGCAGGCACCCTCTGCTTGCTTTGTATAGCAATATAACCAAAGTTCAATACATCATCAGTGCAGACTGACTCTGACTGATTGCAACATCTGCATTTATAAATTAATGACATTATTTGTTAAACCTTTAATCAGTCAGTCCACAACGGCAACAAAAATTTCAGTGCAGACACTGATTATTTCTCAAGTTACAAAGAGGTTTCTGTTCGATTTTTTTACTGACTAATGTGATACAATATTACTATTTTAACCAAAGCTGCTATTTAAATTAAATATTTTACCAAAAATTATTTTTAGCAAACTGAAACTGCACCATAGTACAGCCATAACCTTTAATTACTTAACCTTTGAATCTTTCGCACTCTCAATTACTCCAAATACCCTTAAACACTTCACCAATAACGATAATCATCTTACTCAGTATGTGTGTAAATAAAGTCTACTTTCTTACCTGGCTGGATCTTATTAATTAAGCTGGACACAGTGACTCTGTCCTATTGAGAGCAGTCTGAAAGTGGATACTGGAGTGAAGTCTGGAGACACACACACACAAAAACAAACTGCAGAGCACTTTAAGCTCGATGGGACTTCATTACATACTTGTGCACACCCCTCGACTCCCCACTGTTAGTTTCCAAATTGCTAAAGCTGGATATACTCTTTGATAGAGTTAGTGTGCGTGTTGTATGTGAGGGAATAGGAGCTGGAAAACCGTGTTCATTAGCATACATGCGTGCCAGTGAGCACGCGTTAGCTGGCAGGAAGCTTAGATGTTCAGTTCTAGAGACACATCCTAATCAAAGGAACTGAAGAGACAAATTGAAGATGAGTTGGGACACTGGGAAAAAAAATAGGCTAAATGCAATTTCATAGCTTAATGGCATGTAATTCTAGGCTAAATGGTATTTCAAAGTCAAGGACGTTGAATAAAAGTAATGAATTTTTTTAAAAAGTTGCCCCAAATTTCCCTGAAATGACCTCTTCTGTTTTTTTTGTTTTTTTTTAACTGAGTCACTGATTTCAGTGATGCGTCTCCCTTGTTGTTTAGAATCAGACTTCATGTTTTCATGTGCCCAGCTTCTCTAAATGAGCTCCTTGGTGTGGAAAACAGATGTCTGTAGTTTCGCATCGGCACTTGGAAGCTTCTGCATCTGCATGTGTGGAGTAAACTCAGTAGAAATATTAAAAGCATTACTTACAATCCAGACAGCTGTGTAGCTTACTGTGTTTTTCCTTTAGTGAGTTAGTTAGTCTGCTTCTTTCTGACTAACCGCAGATAAGGCTTGAAAAAAAAGGAGGGGGGGGGGGGGGGAGATGGAGCGGGCTGTTCAGGGTTGTTCATTCTGACAGACTGAGATACAAAGGAAAAACACAGTTTCTTATCTTGGAACAAGTCACAAACTCACTTTTTTTTCTTACCACACACAAAAATAATAGAAACAAATTCAAACCTGTAGTGTTACTGAGCAAAACCTTATTTACTCGTCTTAGCATAGCAGTCAAAAAACGCTATGCTGTTGGATTATCATTATAATCGTTATAATCCAACAGCAGTGATAAGTAAAGCTCACTGAGCATGGATAAGCAAAGGTCAAAGGTGCAATCGTCTGAAATTTGTCCTGAAGCAAGACACTGAATCACCTGTAATCCCCATATAGGTATTTTATCAGAACATCTGGTAAACTACCACAGAAAAGAAGAAGAAGAAAAACAATACATGTTCTTGGTGTGTCGTCGTGTTTGTGTTTCCTCTTCGTTGGTAAAGAAATGTTTACTGAGGAAGATTCTCAGATGCTGGATTAGAGACTAAGATGGACAATGAATGCTACGTGACCAGTACTCTGACCTAATGTGTGTGTATGGGGGCATCCATGTTCGTGTAGCTAAACTTTGATGGGTTCGCTTATCAGTGAACAGGTCTGGGTACAGAGGGGAGATATTGAGCCATTAAGTGGAGATGAGAGACGAGGAAGAGGGGTAGAGAGAAAGGAAGGGAGGAAGGGCAGGCGGGGAGATTGGGTCATAGACAGGTCGAGTCTGGTCTGACAGCTGGTTGTATCAAGAGTTTATCAGATTAAATCTGACCATCTCCGCTGTGGGAGGGAAGGACCCAGTTAACTGATGCCCTAAACACACAGACGCCATGGTCGACACATTTTACGCTTTATACTGTGAGCTGTCCAATTGTTTAAAAAAACAAAGAGAGTGATATTTATCACATGATAAAGAGCTGAAATTACAGAAGAAAATAAGTTCCTGTCCTAGTAAATTAACAAAGGAAAGTGTGTTGCAGTCGCTCCACTGATGGGGTAAATTGTGATAAATTAAAAGTTAAGAACTGCTCAGAATTTTGTGCAGAAGAAGCTAGACGCAGCGGCGACATTAAAACTCTTTGTTGTCTCCGTCCTGCGTGATGAGATTAGTGTAGCACGTAATATCATAGTGTCAGGATATTAAAGTAAGTAAAAACGCTGACAGGTCCACTCAGGTGTACTTTTAAAGTCAAGATAACCTACATTTTGAGCGTGTGGTTCTCTCACTGGTTGATTGAACATCGATACACGAACTCAGCATCATTTATTCTGCACACACAACTCCATCTCCATACTAGCACTGATGTGTGCCCCGCATGTTGTGAAGGCAAAAAAGGAGACAAATCTGTCCTGTGCCAAGCATTTCCTATTGAGGATGGCAGCTATGGATGATGATGTCACACAGGTCAGACTCTAACCCAGTTAACAGCTTTAGATGGCACAGCTGCTCTATAAACACCATCATTACACCACCACTCTCCTGGTGGTGTAAGGGGGTGGGGGATATTTTCTTGGTGCACTTTGGGCCCACTTGTACATTCATTGAAACACCACAGCCTACCTGAATATTGTTTGCTGATCAGGTCCATCTGTTTATGCCCATGGTGGTTGCTTCCAGCAGGATAGCACACCGTGGCACAAAGCTCACACTAGTTTCTTGAACATGAAAATGTTCACTGTACTCAAATGTACTCCACATTCACTGGATCTCAGCCCAATGGAGCACCTTTGGGATGTGGTGGAACAGGATATTCACATCATGGAAGTGTAGCCAACAAATCTGTAGCAGCTGTGTGATGTTATCAAGTCAAAATGGACCAAAAACTCAGAACAATGTTTTCCAGCAACTTGCTGAAGGCATTAAAAGAGGGTCCAACCCAGTGCTAGCAAGGTGTAGCCAAAATGTGAACGTTGAGTTCTTTTAGTATCTTTACTCAAGTTATTTCAGTTCAGCTCAAATTAGCGTTATTTAGATTGCACAAATGCACCAGAATCTCTCCAAAATCATTTTATGTGGTAATGCATAAAGACCCTCAGCAGTCTTCTACGACTTATCACTTGGAGAAACTTGGGTGAAAAAACGAAATTTTAATAGGAACCAATCCAGCAGAATCAGCGAGCTGAGGTGAGGGCAGAAAAAGGAATTTAATTATCATCTATTCATATTTTTAAATGAATCTCTGAGAGCATGTTGAATATCAGATATTTGCTTCAGTACAACAAATCGCTCAGTTAAAACTGTTTGAGAGATCTAATACCAAGAATCAGTTTTACATTGCAGGTATTTACTTATGCTACGCAACAGCTCCCAGCATTGTGAAATTAGGATGGATTGAGGTTATTTTGGGATTCTGTCTCAGCAAAAGCTGCACCTCTGTCTTGAGTTTTTATTACTGTTTTATGAATTCTCAGTTTAATTTGGTTCACTTTAAACCAAGAAGGTAAATGCTTCTTTCTGCTACACCCAACTTTTCTGCCCTTTTTTCCCCCCATTGGCTTCTGCTGAACTAAGTTAAACACAAGCATGAGTTATTTCATCAGTTGATTAATTTTCACTTGTTATGTTTAATGAGAAATTAACAGGAATTGTAGAAAAGTCAGGCGACTACTCAAAATGCAACCTGTGCTCCTGCCTTTATTGGATTCTGGTCTATATTTATGACTATCAAGCGGAAATTGCTTTTATGATGGAGTTCTTCTCCATATGATTGCTAGACATCAGAGCCAAATGGCCTCTCTGGAAAGCCCTCACTGTTTAAATCTGAGGGTCAGACCTTTTTCTCTTACCAAAGTAAAAGTAATATTTCTTTTTCCAAGCACTTTACTCTTATCTGTGTAAATATGACAGCACAGCTCTGTGGGGTATTCTGCAAATCTTATGAAGTGTATTTTCCGTTAACCCTCTTTAAACCTATAATGAATGCATGACAGGCTATTCCTTTGCCTATTGATGCCTATAATAGAACAAACTACTGCAGAATAATTTCTCCCAAGGGCCAGTCATTGCTACCAGTGCTGGCACCCAGCCCCTGTCATGAGCCATAGCCCTAGGCAAGCGGCCACAGTTCATAGCAATTTGGTGTAGCCAGAATGCTAATTTGTATGATTTAATTTAATTCAATTCTCAATTTATTCAATTACTGAAGAACACAGTCCCTGCCTCTACAAGCCTGTCTCCCCTCCTCCATTCTTGACATGACCCCCACCCCCCCTCCCCACAACAACCACCAATCTCATGCCTGTCGCTCACACCGCTGCTGCTGCACTTGACATGCACATTTGCGACTGTTTTGGGAATTGACCGGAGGGGCCGAGGTTCAGAAAGCGCTCCACATGTTGAATCCTGTCGAGTGCTGAGTCTCTGCTGTGGAAAGATTTAGCCACACCAGCACCCACAGGGATCTCTACAGCTTCCCATCAGTCCCTCTGTCATCCTTCTACCAAATCAGTTTAAGTGCAGAGCTGTTTCCGCTGATTCTGTGTGTGCTAGGCCTCAAATTTGTCCTTTTGAAAGGGTTATTAGGGCATTCAGGAGGTCTGTGTGTTACGCAGCACTCCTCGAACTCAGTGCACCAGCGCTTTGCTGCCAGTCTGCAGCAAAATCAAAAACTGCACACATGACAGTAGGTCAAATGTATAACAGTTAAATATTTAAAATAGGAACACGTTCATACAGATTCATAACTGAGAGAGTTAATTAGGGTGATTATCTTTCTGACACAAATGATTATTTAGAGTGGGCAACTTTTTACAATATGGCAGTCAATAATTAACATGTGCTGATCTCTCATCCACTGCCCTTCTGTTGTACTGAACTCATCACCTCACCGAATGTGCACTGCTTCATGGTTTAAATCCCAAAACAAAGGCAGAGTAAATACCTGAAAATCCGTGAGAACTGCCCATCAATTTAAAGGTAACACTGCTCCTATAAAACAATCCAAAAGTACAAAAGATCAAGAACCAGTCATAATGTAAACCACTGTAAAAGTTAGGGAGTTCTTTTCACATTAATAATATTTGATGGATGGAAATATAAAAGTACAAGAAAAGAGTTTCATTCTCCTAAATCTTCATTTTGTTCACTTTCATGGTTTTATTCATTTTTGTCTTTGGCCCAAGGTGGAAAACAAGAAAATTAGAAGCCATTTATCATGTGAGGTGTGTGGTCCGGCCAAACCCAGTAGCAGTTGACCACCTGCCTGACTGACTGCACCAAGCTACCCACAACCCCCCCTCCCATCTCTCTCTCTAAGCTTTCCTGCTGAGTCAATAAGGAACTCTTTAGCTTACAGAGGATGGAGGAGCTCAAAATAGAGCGCCTTAGCTTCTACGCCAAAAAAGATATGAGCTGCGTTCAGTCTTGAGGAGTGCTTTAAATCTGTCGACGTGAATGTGTCACGGGCCTCAACGAGGCGGACGGCGCACCCGACTGCGTGTCTCCTCGTGGGAGCAGAGGGGAGATAAATCTGCTGCCTGTTGGCTGCTGGTTGAGATCAGACTGCGTGCACTTTAATACACGCAGTTCTTTCTTTTATCTTGTGTTTCACTTGCTGCCGTGTGCACAGTACTGGATACACATGCACGGGAAACGGAGGATGTAGTTAAAGCACTTACAGCAACACGGTTTGATCTCGGGATGGGTTCTGAGAGGTCTGCAGCCAAATTTGCTTTGTGAAATCTGATTATTAAAGCCAGGCCCATCATGAGACATCATTAACTAGTACTGCTCCTCTAGCCTTCTAAATGGAGCGTAGAGAAGAAATGCGATATGCTAAACGCCACAGCAGCATTAAAAGTGAGGGGAAGAGCCCAGCGGTAGGGCCAGAGGGGAATTAGGATTGGACCATGGTCTCCTTTTGTTAATCTACCTGCTGGTTTTCTTCAATACTTCCATCCATTTTCTCACTCTTTCCATTTTCCTTCTTCCCAAACTTTTTCCAAACACTTCCCATCACACCACCCGTCCTCTCTTCTTTCCCTCCTTTTTTGAAATCTGCTTCCTGTGTGTATTTGATTATCCACCCACTTACACTTGCTCTCTCACTCTTCCCTTTTTTATCTTCTGCTTCCCTGCCAGCTTTTACATTCTGTCTTGCAACAGAGTTTCTCTCCTCATTTCCATGTTTCCCCCCATGTCTTATTCTTATTTAATCCGTCACTCCCGTCACCCTCAGTCCATTTCCAGCTCGTGCATTTCCTCTATCCTACCTTCTGTTTATCCCTCTCTTTTTTTCCCTCCCTCTTTCCCACCTCCAATCTTTTCCCTTCCTCTACCTCTTTATTCTCAGGGGCGTCCCTGACCCCATTCATTCATCTCTCTTCAAGACAGTGGATCCGCTTTCAGCGATTACTCTACATGCCCCACTCTCTCAACCCGTCGCTGTGTTTTCCAACCACTTTTCACACACACACACACACACACACACACACACACACGCACAATTCCCATTCCCTTTCTCTCTACTTTCTCTTTTGTCTCGCTCCAACCTATTGCCCGAGGGGAGTGATTGACAAGCAAGCGGGGGTCTTGTAAAGGGGAGTTTCTGATTGGTGGCAAGGGAGATGAAAAGGATAAAGCCTCCTGGACCTGCCCCGTCTACACTGCAAAAAACAAAAAAGTATTAATTGTGACTCATCTTGTGCTCAGTATGAAGGTTCCAACAAGCTTCTCTGGCTCACTGGAGTTTTAGCTGTCTGTGTTTGTTCAGGAAAGAACCATCCAAAATTTAGATGGAACCAAAAACCCAAAACGATATAAAAATGAGGTAGGCCGGCAAAAGTAAATGTAATATTTAAATGGCTTGGCACTCTCACTCTTACCCAGCGAAGTGTGCGCCAAGCTTGAAAAGATTTATGCTCTGTATGCCTCCCACCGCTTGTTAAATTACACACATTTTAACGCAAGCAGCTCAATTCATGTTGTAGCAGGACTTTTGATTTATACCATCTTCAATGCAACTCGACTGAACTGTGATGCACTCCCATTTGTTAACACGGCCAACAAAAGGAGCTTAAAAAGGAGGGTTGTTTGTGCTCTTTTAAGACAGATGTAGCTAATTAAAACTAATGATGTAACAGAATAAGGAAATCACCCTAAAACTGGAGGGTTTGTGGGTATACAATAACAGATGTTGAAATCGGAAAGCCAGCAGTTTCTCCTGCCTCGAGAGCTGAGCGCAATAAAATGAACAATGCACATTCAGCTGCTTGTCTGGCTTTTCTTCCCATCATGCTAGAGACACCTCACAAAATGTGTCATTTATGATTTCTCAAAACGAATCAACAGTAGTCCTTTTGACACAAAAAATGTATATGAAGTACATGTTATGCATATTATGCAGTGAAACTATATTCTCTGTTAACACTGATGGAAGTGACTAACATCATCTTCTAGGTTTTTTATGTATGTGTATGTCTACCTTGGTTCAGTTAAAACTGTCTGAACACCGCCACCACCTGGTCAAAATGGTGTATGACAGTTTAATTACCTAATCTTCATAACTTAAAGCCAGTTTGACCTATGTTGACTGTTAGGGGATATGGGGTGTGTGTGAGGTCGCGACCAAAAACAGAGTGTGCATGCAACATAAACATAGTTTATGGTATATCCATGTATGTATAAAACAAATTTAATGTCTTTAATGCATAATAAGAAATAACATAAAGAAAAGAAAAAGAAAAATGCAGTTGAGTGCAGCCATCTTTAACAGAATCAGTGCATAAATATGCAACAAGAGCAAGCAAAGAGGTCTGGAAACAGCTGTGTTGTTGCACTTGCTAAGCACAGAACAGACCTCGGGAGCAGATGATTCTGCTGACGTCTTCATCATATGACTCATACAAGTGCAAATACACACAGCAGCCCTAAACATACTCACTTTGAGACTTAAACCTACCTGTCCCCCACTGCATGAGCCAGAGAAGTGTGTGTGTATGTGTGTGTGTTGGTATATGCATGGATGCAACATAACAGGGAAAATAACAATTGAGCAAAACTATTAAATGTAGTTTAGTACACATTTTTGCATAACTGCAAAGCGTGCAGAATATAAGCATAAAAAAGTTTTGTATCATTTCTATCATAGATCTATTGGATGGATCAGAAAATCCATTTTTATTTGAGCTGCGAGTCTTGCGGGCTTGAATCCTGATCAGGTTCACACTTTTGGAAATCAAACTCAATTCCAAGTCCTAAATCCACTTTTACTAAATCACATGAGGCTCGCTGAAGAAGTGTCGAATACACTGATAGCGTTTTGTGTTTAAACCAAATTCAACCTAAACTTGAAGGTTCATTTTTACGCCTACATTGGAAAAGTTTCATGATTGTAAAATATTTTACACAACTACATAGGACAAAATGTGCTGTAAGCATGTGGGATGCATGTTAAATGAAAACCAAAGCAGAGCACATCAAATGCTGAATGTGAAATCTTTCATGTTCTCATTTTATTTTTGTGGCATCCAGGGCCGTGCAGAGACGTTTAAAGGGGCGGGTGCTCAAAGTTAAAAAGGGGCACATTGAACCAGGCTGAATAACAACAACGCACATTCATCAAGAATCTAATATGGGATCGCATCATACTATATCACTGTTGTGAGGTGGCGACAAGGCAAAGCAAACGTAGCCTATGTTTTACCTGATGGGTACAATGTTTCTGTTGAGGGGTTGCTGCTGCTCCTGCTGCTGATAGTGCTGGAGGGCAGGGCTGTGTTGATCTGAGACTGTAGACATTAAAAAGTCCATAGGAGAGATGGTAGCTGATTAAACAAGTGTCATGAGATAATAACAAAATGCAAAGATTGGTGACAGCGCTTGGAACCATAAGGCAACAAAAAACTGTGAGAAATAAATTAGGCTCTGCCTGTGAATCACTCTTTGCTTCTCTTCTTCCTTCCATCCCATCATTTCATATATCACTCTCCACTTGCTGTCTATCTGAGAACAAGGCACAACTTGCTATTGCAATAAACTATAATCTAATTATCCACACCTAAAAACTCTTGCACTTAATCTATAATAAAATGATGACAGAAAAATGTTATAGCACTGCCTTTAGTAGCCTCACACAGCTCCTACTGTTTCCTCCTCATGTCCTTACCAGTCATGTCTGGACAATGTTATATCATGAGTAATAATTTTAAAAAATCCATATACATAAAACAAACACATGCACGCACACAGTGACATTTTAGACCTTCAGAATACTGTATATACTATGGGCATGACGGTGCTGATCCAGAATCCTTACATTATTATTTATTACTAGAGCTACAATAATAAAGCAATGAGGAGGGGGAAGTAATAAATATGAAATAATGTATTTATGTTGATTCCATTTGTTTCACTATCCACTCTGTGCAGGGGGGAAGCTTATTACATTTTTAAACTGTAGAGATACAATAATTTTACTGCTGTAAAATCCAAATTTTGTCTTATTTAAAATATAAATCTAATATAATCTGCTTCTTAATGTATGTTCTTTAAAATACAGCATGTTTTTTTAAATATTATAATAATGCATAATTATGTGGACATGCATATTAAATCGTTTTTAGTGAAATATAATCCCCCCAGAAAAGCAGGAAAAGCCCTGTAACTTACTTTAAAACTAAATATGTTCCCTAAAACGGTGACAGAGCTACAGACCCATGACAGCCTTACCCAGTGAGCTAGCAGCTATGACCAGCACTACTTGTGCAGTTAATAAAAGGACAGGGAATGTTCGTCGCGCTGTTGCAAACACAGCACGCTCATTTGTTTCAGTTCGTCAAATTGCCACAAGACAACTTACCAACGTGTACGTAATAAGCTAATACTCCTGGGTGCTATACACTACAGTGTACGCTGTACACCTACTTACTGGTTTTGTCGCATCAGTCTGTATGGAAGAAATATAGTAAGTCTGTGTCTCTGAGTTAACTTGTGTTTCTCCTACAGCTCCGGACTGCAAAAAATGCGCGTGCTCTTTGTGAGCTCGTTCCCGGCTCATAACCAGCGCGTTCTGCCGTCAAGGGCGATCATTGGTTAAATGTGATCATGTGACTGATGCAAGCCAAATCCTTTTATTTAGCAAAACTGTGATTAATAGTATATATTATTGTTGAGGGGCACAGACAGGACTCTGCACGCCCACACACATAAAAAAATAAAATAAATAAAAACCTTTTTAAAATTGCCTCAATAAAAGGGCACTTTGGGCACCCATCAGGAAAGGGGCGGGTGCTCAAGCCCCTCCAGCCCCCCCCCCCCCCCCCCCCTCTGCACGTGCCTGGTGGCATCGATCAGTTAAAAAACAAATGATCTGACAGGACTGTCTCCTCAGTTAAAAACAAGAGGTTTCAATTGCATGAATGGCAGCATATTCCTCAAAATCCTGAAAATATTATTTGCCATTAACGGTGCCTTCACAGATGTCATATGAGTCAATCTGAGGTCTTTGTAATCAGCCCTGAAGAAAATCTATCTTCCTACAAAATACTTTCAAATTACCAAGAGGACCATTAAAAAGTCGCCCATGCTTTCATCCCATCATGTTTGCATTACTGTAATTCCCTCTACTCCTACAGGTCTCAGCCAAAGTCCATCTCCCTCCTTCGCCTCAAAAATCAGGAACCAGACTTTGATCAAAATCCAAAAGATAAGACTGTGTAGTATTGGGAGGACTCCCACTGGTTACCATTTAGATAGCTAGTTAACTTTAATATATTTATTAACTTATTTTGAGGCTTACATCTTACACCTTATGAGCTGAGCCTCTGTGAGCAGTTTTCTCACACTCAATCATAAACTTACTCAAAAAATCTGTATGTCTGTTCTTAATGCGTAAAGATCCCAACTGCTCAGTATTAGCGTTCGGCCTTGTCTCGTACTTCACACTTTTCTGGGAATTTTCCCAGACAAGTGTAATACAGCGGCTACGTGCTTGCTGCTGACTGTGGCTGAACTATGTCATCTATGACAGATAGCGCTGACAGCGGCTCATTACAGGAATTTACAGACAGTTTATGGAAAGTAGGAAGCGCGTCATTAAATTGCTCCGTTGGCTCGCATTTATTGGCAGGCATTTATGGCTGCAAATATCACGCGTTTATAGCAACTTTTTTGTGGATGAGATCGTGTACTCTGTGAGGCTTTAAATGGCTCAGAATGATAAACGCTGTGGTTTTTTGTGAAAGTCACTCAGTTGTTTTGTGTTGTGCCTCGACAGGAAGACGCATCGCCACTGCGTGGGCTTTGACCATCACTCGCTGTCCTTATACTGTCTTGGGAGTAATAGTGCAAAAAGCTGACAGTAACAGGAGGTAGAAGATATCTTGTCACTGGAAAAATCCATGAACCAAGTAAATGATTTTTACCCTTAAGAAACAGCGTTCTGCCTGTAAAGCTACTAATAAAAAGATGTGAATATAACCTCGACGCCCGAAAATCAGCTATAAAATGTAAAAAAAAAATGTGAATCCAGAATAATTTGCAGAACATTAATAATAATGATTCAACAAATTACGTGTTTAAGCCGGAATTTTTTTTTTTTAAATCATGTTTTAAATCATTAACTCATTCGACTTTGATTCCAGCAATATGTTACAAATAACACTGGGAACGAAACATATTTATAGCTTCTTTTAACAACATCTTAGTTTTCAACTCAATATCCGAATGAAATTAATTTTAAGTTTATCTGATCATTATAATTATTTCGTTAATCTGTTGTTAAGATGAGATGATTAGGAATCATTTATGTGGTGGAATTTTTGTATTAATGCTCACTTACCTCCATGGAATTTCCCATAATTGACCGCATGGGCTCTTATCTAAGCTACACGCTAATTGCTGACCTTAGCCAATAGTGAAATTCTCCACTAATGGCATTATCATGCGCTAAACCGATTTGTCTGTGCTCCCTCCATTAATTAAAACAAGACCAATTATCCAAGCCATCACCATCACTTCTTTTTACAGATATTTATTTTAATCATGCAGCTATTATATCTACTAACTCACATCCTCTTTGTTTCACTTTGAAAGCATGTTTTTTAAAAAAAATAAATAAAAATACAACTGATGCAGTCATTAATAATCTATTGCTCCCACACGTGTAAGCACCACAGCTTTTAAAGTCATGACAACATTTAACAGTGAGAAGGAAAACTAATAGCAAGAGTGTGCAGTGTGCACGCACATGTGTGTGAGTAGACAAACAAATTATTTTGGGTGAGGCATTTCCAGCCAAGCAACAGTTTAATTGAGTTGCAGGCCAGCATGCAACTGCACAGAAAATCGGATGTGACCTTCAAATTTCCTAATTCGAGTCCACATAGAGGCCATGTGATGGCCGCTCCTGCAGCCACTAGATAGTCACTAACCCCGTGTAGTTATTTCAGTTTTCATACATATAGCCTGAGCTGGCGAAAGTGCACGCACTCTTTACGTAAGTAGAAGCACAGATACTTGTCTTACAGATGGCGGCATGTTTTAGGTCATTGTCATGCTGGAAGACCCATCCGATCCGTAACCCATCTTCAGTGTTCTGGCTGTGGAAGGAGGCTCTTGTCCAATGTTTGCCACATGAGCACAGAACCAATCTGTGGGAGCCAAAATTCAAGCTGGGTGGGATCTAATACATTTTCCACTCAATGACATTTTTTTCCCATGGATTTTTGGTTCATATTCTGTCTCTCTGCATTAAAAATGAAACTACCATAACAATTAGAGTCTGTTTATTTCTTTCAAACTCACACATCCATTGCACATTTCTCCAACTGTATCGTGTTTCATAAAGTCACAATCACACATCTGCATCTGTATAGAATTAAAAATGACTGAATGCTCCAGTTTTCAAACCAGTTTACTGAGCAAAACAAGGATGACAGAGTTGTGCGTCATTTACAGTACACAGGTATACAGCTATACATCGACAGCAGAGATATATAAGAAGGCGCGGGGTTAAAGTCGCAAGGTATCAACAAAGCACAGGGCCTTATAAAATATCAAGATGGTGTCTTATTTTTCCTGGAGCACTGCAGACTCAATAACTATTTCATGAAAGCAAATAAAACCATAAGTTTGGCTTGAGTCAGAGTTAACGAACGCTTTTCTTCTATAAATGAGGGTCAGAAGAGGAAATAAATGATCAGCAAAAGGGAGAGGGGGTCTACACAAGGGAAAAAGACAAATTACACATGACACTAGCGGGGTTGTATCCTCAGTGAAGGATCACTGTTAGCAGCATACAGTGAAGTGTACATATCTGTGCAGTGAGCGAGTTATTGTTGAATCCAAGGGCAGCGGGGAGCAGAGCATGAGAGGATTTATGTATAAAACATCAGTATCAGTATCACCATCTGTCAGACACTGAAGCTCGAGACAAACATACAGTGAGAGAATCTGTCATGCTTATTTTTAAGTCTGCAGAAGGGGAAAAACACACACAAACTGCGGGTGCACAGATGTGTGTAGGCGAGAGTTTGGCAGTGTTATTTACATTCAGATGGACAAATACACTTACGGAGCAGAGGTGCAGAGATTTTCATTAGAGGGGAATTAGTAGGAGCTCGGCTGTAAATAATGCATGCAGCAAATGCAAAGCAAGGTCTCCAGATGGAATTTCACTTGGTATGATCAAAAGGTTCAACAGATGAAGTTAGTGTTTGACTGCATTCCTGACTATTCTGCAGTCATCTTTATAGCTGTCTGGTTTGCAGACAACAAGCCTTCGTGACAATTCTTTTATGGGGAAAAATAATGTGAAAGTCCTTGGACTAGTTGTGCGACTACACTGTATAATATAGCCCTGAATAAAATAACAAACAGGGCCTATAAGGAGGGAGTCGGCATAAAAGACGGAGAACAGAATGAAGGATGGGTGACCGAGGTCAGGTGTTGGGGCCTGAGGCAGCAAACATGGCAGCAAGAGAAAGATAAAGCTAATGTAAGTCAGCATTGTTCTGTTTAGACATGGTTGCAGTGCAGTAGTGTAGTGTGTAAGAGGAAAACATGACAGTCTCTCTGCAGATCCTCTGCTTTAATACTGTGGTAATTACAGCAGCAGTTAACAGGACAGCTACTAAAATAAAAACAACACATTGTAAACGTCTCATTCCCTTTTCTAAAGAAAATAAACTAACGGGAAAAGTTTGCTTTTTTTTAAATCATACATTTACAGGGTCAAACAACATTTCATGCAGTGAAAAGTAAATCTGTCAGATATTTGTGATCAATAACACTGGACTGTATTATCATAGAATTTTAAAAAAAATTGCTATGGCACATTTGTTGGTCACATACAACAAAAACTGAACGATCAATGTTAGATCCTTATCATTTCACTCCCAAAATTTACAAATAGCATTTCTGGCATAAAAGTCATACATATAGTTATCATGCCATTTCATGCATGTCCTAAGATTGTGACACGATGCATTATGTTTGTCCATAACTGTCCGAAACAGCTGTTTCATAGTAACATCTGTGATTTGTCAAGCAGGATAATAATCATGTAAACACAGTGATTAAGACTCAGATGAAGAATATATATTCTGTACATTTCTCTCTATTTTTTATGACAATAAATATTTCCAAGTGTTGATAAATACAAGGTGGTAGATTTCCATGAATGGGGACATTTAACATTTGGAGAAGACTCATAAAAGTTGTTTTTCTTCCTTTAGGCAGTGACTAAACAGTTACATGTGTTCTAAAGAGGATTTAACTGTTGTTGGTGACATTGAGTAGATGGGTAATAAGTAATAAGGCAAGTCTTAATACAGATCAGTTGAGACAAACACCTTAATTATAACTTGGCACCAAATATAAATTAAAGCTACCGGCTAGTTCAGATTTGGGGATTATTATGTGAAAAGGACAAATACATTTAATTTATGGTTAGCAGATTCAAAAGGGCATACCAGCTCTGCCAATCTAACCGATTTAGATCCTGACGCCTGCTGTGCTTAAGGGAAAGACATTTTCTCCATCATGTAGTAACAAAACCAAAATTAAAAGAAACATTCTGACATTATGGGAAAATGTGCTTACTTGCTTTCTCATTGAGAGTTAAAATAAACAACAAACAAACAAACAAAAAAAACCCAACAGACTGATATCACCAGTAGCTTACTCATGTCTCCAGGCAACTGGAGGTTTCCAGGAAACCATCCAACCCCTTCCAAATACTGAGTTTAATGCCAAGTTTTTGTACTGAAACAAACAAGTTATAATGTTCCAATTAGCACACTTTAAAAATTCATAGGTGGACTTTGTTATCTTGATTTAGAGCCAGGCTTGCTCTTTTCTCACTCGTTGCGTTAAGATAATTAGCTAACTAACTAGCTGGGGAAAGCTAACTAGCTGTAGTAGCTTCCAATTTCTATACATCCAAAGGGTGCCAAGCAATATGTATATCATAGTGTAGTAGACTATATACCTTAAGTACTTGTTTAGTGTAGTGTAGTGTGTATTGTAAAGTGAATTTAACTGGCTAAGTCTTAAATCAAAAACGGCAAGTTATGCATTTTATGTTAAAGAACATGAATTGCTAGCAGCTATATTTTGCCATCTTCTGACCGCACATATATTGCCAAAATTTCTAACTGTAAAAATGACACGGTAACAGGCATATACTCCAAGAAACAGCAAACCATGTCCATCAGAAAAAAAGCTGCCGCTGCTGGCTAGCTAGCAATTGGCATGCAATCACTGTGAATGACTGCTGGTTAGTGGCATCGCCTCTTTTTCTATGTACAGAAGACTGACACAACTGAAATGCTGACAGGTAATTATGCAGCACATCTGTAGCTGTATTTGTAAGTGTGTGAAGAGATTCTAAGTACAAAAGCACACAGCTTGAGACAATGAAGATTTTCTCATCAGTCAGTAAGAAAGCAAATAAGCAGCAACCCAAATGTCAAAATATTTCTTTTACAGCAAACAAGCAGCTCAAATAGTCCAAGAAAATCTTTCAGTCCAGAAAAAACAGAACAGGGTCCACTTTATATATTGTAGTTACACTATTCATTGAAATAACCAGACAGTTAGAATATGTCACAATACACTGACAGGGAAATGCAGAAGCGGGACAGTGGGCAAGTGAAATGTCATAATTTGTTTTAATATTGCCAAAAAAGGTGTCAGCTAGACACACACAATACACATGGATATGGTGTGTGCGTAGGGAAGGCAGGGAGGTAGAGCCAATGGTGAAGGATGGGTGAATTATGTCGGGGCTATAGTTGCCTGATGGGGGGAAGGTTAAGGGTGTCCAGAGCGCTGTGGTAGAGCTCTCTCAATGCTCTCAGCAGATACAAACGACAAAACATTTGGTTGAAGAGATGAGGCAGTGGCTCCTGCAAGCAAGACAGACAAGAAGAAAGACTGAGAATATAGCAAGGGTATGTGAGGGAGTGAAAATACAGAGGAACAAAAATAACAATAAAACAACTGCTGGCTTCAAAATAAACTTCAGTTCTTTTCTGTCTGTTACAGATATGGTCAGAGGTGGCTCATCATGGGCATGAATATCATGGTAATTTCAGGCTTTCTTTGACATGTTCTTTTTCCAGAGTGTAATGAATGCACAGCATAGATCTTTAATGACTTAAAAGAAAACAGGAACAGGGTACATAAGTTTGAATTTATCTTGGATTTTCTCTAATCCTCCACACAATTAGAGAAAATTAATTATTCCACCCTGGAAAAAGACCAGTTTAAAAAAAATCATTAAAAGCCTCAAAGTACTAGGATGTTCATGCATTAACGCAGTGGTTTCCAAAGTTTTTTTGCTAGGCCCCCCTGTTTTGTCCAAACGTAAACGGCGTTTCAAATCACCGAAAATGGAGATTTTTAAAACTCCTTTTTTGCGTTTACGTGTGGACGAGGAATACAGAGTTCGTCACGCAACGTCAAAGTTATGTGCCTTTTTTCACGTCACGCTGTGTGCACATTATTGTTTACATGAGATGAATTGCAGAATGGCAGATAGAGACAAAATACTGTTAATCTGACTATCTGCAGGTTTTACACGCAGTTACTGTCCCTCCGTTTAGAAAGGCAGCAGTGTCACGGTGTGATTATTTTACGTGTAGTTGTTTTTTCCTGTGTAATAATATTCAACATTGCTATCAATACATTTTTCAAAAAATGCCTCTCTGTGCAAAATGGGTTTAAAAACATAAACAGCTGTGGGAAATCGTTTGTCTGGGATTTGAACCGGGGGAACAAATCGTGGCAGGATCAGCCTGATGTTATTTGTATCCCACTGTAACTTTACTGTATAAAGAGCTAACATCTCCAAAATGTCTCCAGTAGTTAGTCATTACAACAAGTGTTTGTGAACTAAAAATCAAGAATGTGGGATACTGTTTGTCCATGATTTGAACAGCCCAGCGTGTGCTCCCGACGAAGGGAAAACCAATTCTGCAGGGAAGACCTACCTTGGCACTTGTGCAGGTGAAACCAAAGGGAAGATATGTTTCACCATATTTTCTAGTCTTTGGCTTATTGTAGTTGGTTTGGAAACATATTCAGCTATTCAGCTTCATCTCTTGCTTTGCGTTTCTGTGGGCGCCCCATGCTAGCAGTGTCCAAGCGTTTTGTTTTTTTGCCCCCCTTTTTCATACTGCGCCCCCCCTGCCATGGCTCTGCGCCCCCCCTAGGGGGCGGGCCCCACACTTTGGGAAGGTCTGCATTAATGAATGAGTCTATGCAATCTTCTGAGCACAACTGTATGTAAATGTAGTGTATAAGAAGAAAGGGAACACACAAACACACAAGAAAAATCACACAAACGCATAAGCAAATAGATTTTGCAGCATTCACACATAATCAGAAAACCCTACTGTAAGCATATTTGCTGTGGTAATATAGAATTCAGAAAATGATTAAGTGTATGTATACAGACAAATATAAAATCTACTTCTTGTGGGACAATATGTATAATATAATCAAGTTAATTTGTACACACTCCCCTCTGTAAGTACACACATACATATATGAGTACATCCTTACCCCCAGCACGTGGACCCGGTTGTAGTAGGAGCTAAAGTCTTTACTGAGCGACACGAGAAATTTACAGATCTGAGAAACACAAACATGTATGAGTTACATAAAGATCTGCAACAGCGGACGTATCCACCTTTTCTGTTATTGCTCTTACCTGTTCAGTTTTTATGTTCACTCTGGCTCCACCCCCTTCGCTATCCAGAGCCTGTCCCGATTGTTCAAGCAGCTCCGAGAATGGAATGAGGTAATTGAACAGGAGAAGCCATTCACCCTGTCAGTTGAAACACAGTCACATGGTAGCGCTGTAGGATTAACACTGCATTACTAAAATTTAGAAGTTACAGTTTCTAATATAATTAAAATTAAGAAAAATAATCAAATTGTAGAGAACAGCATATCGTAGGAGACACTAAAGTGGCACCTCTTCTTTCAGAGCAGAGAAGTCCAGCTGGGAGTCCTCTGGGATTTCTGGGTAAAGACCTGCAGTTAAAGAGTCAGGAAAACTAAATGTAGAAACATTGTGATAGATTTTACATTACATGTTCAACATTATAGACATATTGATTGAACCCAAGAGACCAAGCAATTAGCCAAGTATCCCTTCATTTAGCTGTGGATGAAAGCTTTCATTCTTTTGGACCCTGAATATCAAGGACTCTGCACTTATTTAGGTTTATTGTCATTTTTTAGAAATAACTCTCCCAGTCATCACAGGCATTTACTCTTCATCTAAAACTCATATTACCTTTGGTGTACCACAAGGATCAGTTTTAGGCCACATATAAAATTCTGTTTAAAATGATGGTGCTTCAAATCATCCGATGTCAGCATCCTTATTCACTGCTAGTTTGTTTTTAACCTTTAACCAGGAAGTGAAACTCTTGAGATGGGCCCAGAACCACTGTGTTGCCAAGGTGTCACCCCTTAGAACAGCTGACCCAGCTTCTTCTTCAGCAAAACACCTGAAAATCATCATTGTTGTTCCCTTTTTTTCACATCTTAACATGGAGTTCACCTGCAGAATAGAAGCAATTCCGGAACAATTTGATCCAGCTCAAAGCTTAGCCCTACCTAAGCTTTGAGCTGGATTTTCCAGATTTATCAGATGACATCACTCAGATCCTGGTTTCTCATGGATTTTAAGATCTGATTGACACACGTGTGTAAAGCACTTTTTTGTCTGACTTGCTTTTTTTTCTTTGCTATTATTTTTTTTGATTGTTTTTGTTCTGGCTTCTTAATATTCATAACAACATTTTGTGTTTTGCATGTCCTTGGATACCACCCTAAAGCAGCTAACCTTTCTTATAACTGTGACAGAAATAAAATGCTCCACATGCAACATTATCCACCCACTGAGCAATATCGATTTCTGATTTATTTATGCAACAAAGCATCACAGTCCCGCTGAACTATAAATAAAGCTCGTTCTGGCTTTTAATAAAACTCTTTTTCTCTTCAGACTGGGTGAGGTTAAAGGAAGACTGCAATCATTGGCCAAAATGATCTGAGTTACGGGAACATTTATTTACAGAAAAGCACAGCTCTCACCTTTCTCCACTCCTCTCTCGTAGCTGTCAAACAGAGTGTGCAATCGGGCGCAGTTATACATCACAAACACTCCTCCTCTGGGCCCCTTGGTCGACACACCGCCTTCCCTCTTGACGTCCAGCGTCACCTAAACATACGGCTGTCAGTCAGTCTGACTTAGCGCATTAGAGCATGGCTGCTTGAAAGGAAACAGTGCTGTACTGATGACTCACAGGACTAGTGTGGACAGTCGACAGCAGCTCGAATCTGACTGTAGCAGAGGTCATGACCTTGATGATGTCATCCCACGTCTGACCTTCAAGAGGAGGAAGCACTTGTCTTCAGTTAATTCAGTTTACTTACAGTCTATATGCACAATGAGAATGCGCATAAACACACACACCTTCTACTTGATCTCCATATTTCATCTCGGAGGCCTCTTTCATCTGACCTCTTCTCAACCTGGAGGAGAGAAGGAAGAATAGAAGGCTCATTAATACAGGGAACCGAGCTAAAAATACACCACAATTACACGCAGACGAAGAAAAGCATCAACAGCGTCTTATTCATCACATCTGCAACGTTAAGGTGCAGGGAAGATGATGGTAAGAGTGTTATTGGTGAAAACAAACACATCTGGTGGGGATCTGGGCAGGGTGTGCGGAGGAGTAACAGAAATGACATGAGTATGTCACAAAAAGGACGAGATAGAACAAGGGATAAAACAAAAAAAAAGAGGCAGAAGCACAGAAAGAGGAATTGATGTGTCTTACTGCAAGTACTGTGCAGAAGTCAGGTGTGAACCAGGAGTCTTCACAGGCCCACAAACAAGATGCCTCTGCAGAAACAGAAAGCAGAACAGGTAAAAATAGGAACCCTTCATCACTGTGTGTGTGTGTGTGTGTGTGTGTAGCTACCTGTGTGTGTTTGGCTCCGCTGGCTCTCCACAGCATTGCTATCTGCTGCTGGCGGAACTCATCTTGACAGGAAGTCACATGTAACGCTGTTACCATGGCTGCCTATGAAAGAGGCAGTGACAAAATTAAAATCAGTGCTTTGTCTGCCCGTTTTATTTTGGGGGTTTTTTTATTAATAATTTTATATTAAAAACAAAGACATGGAGTGTGTTTGTCTCACTGTGCAGTCAGCTGTGGATAGGTCCAGTTGTGCCAATTGGGAAACGCCGTCCCTGTTAACTAAAACAGGACAACAGTCTGTCAGCTGTTATTATACAATATGAAATCTCTGTTATCTCATTCATCTTTTATCTAAGCTAAGCTGCATCAATGCAGTTTTATTACTTTGGGAACTAAGCTTGCTGGCTTTCTTGGAATAAGTAGGTACCCCTCAGACACACACACACACACACACACACACTGGAGAAAGTTGACTTAGCTTAACATAAACATAAAACAGTCTTCTAAGCTCACTAATTAAACGGGAATGTTATAATTATGAGTGCCGCAAGTTATTCTTGGCCAGGTGAGAAGCTTGCCGGAGTCTCCTGGCAACCAAACTGGAAACACGAAGTTTGAGGAGGTCACTGGCTCAGCAAGAAGCAATTCTGGCACAAATCCTCAGATAAAAATAAAACAGAGCTTGATTTATTTGAGTGGACTGCTATTAGCTTCAGTAAAGAGAAAACTGCCAGTTTCATTTTTTTATTTTTTTTTGGACAAGCAGGAAGATGAGATATAGAGATTTCTAGACCTTGACACAAAAAGCAACAACTGATCAAAAATATTTACTCTGGATTTGGATAAACTGATCATTCTTCATGATGAGGTGTAAATGAAGGCCTGTGGTAAGCAAGGGAACAACGGGGAAAAGCGCTCAGACTCACCCGTGCAGGTGCCAAGGCTGGGGTCGTATCCCGGCAGCCCCTCCTCTTGAAAAACTTGCTTCAGGTTGATCCTGAGTGCTCCTTCGTTCTCTCCCTCCTCTGCTTTCCTCCCTCCCCCTCCGCTAGCTCTCCTGCCTCTCTCCATTTCCCTCTCTCTGTATTGAGACTTCTCTAGCGAGTCCTGAATCTTCTCCTCCCGCTCTTCATTCGTCCAATTAGCCGGGGCTGTCGGCCAATCGATTCCCAGAGCTCGGAGGAAACTGATGATGTCGCTGTCTTCAGGAAGTGTGGGGCAGAAGGACACGGCATATCTAAGACAGGGAAAGGGATTAATTAACAGTAGCATCTATTAATGGTTAATTGATTAGTCTATAGATTATCAAGAAGACAATGGTAAAATCTTTCAAATGTCCACTAATGCAAAAAAGAGAAAAATCAGCTAATTGTCACATTTGGGAAGCAGAAAACAGTTAATTAAGGGAATTTTCCAGTGTTATGATGACTGTGTTATTAATTCATTTTGAATGAGAGAAAAATTAAAACCAAGAGGATTTTAAAAGCCCAACATTTCTGGCAAGGTTTACAAGGTCCAGATCCATTAACCAGACTCACCCCTGTCTTCTCAGCAGTGCCCCCATGTGGTCAGCCAGAAGAACAGTCCTCAGCTGGCCTAAACTCATTGTGTCAGGACTGGGTGTGTTGGGCTTAGGGTGCAGTGCGGGACAGTTGAGCATCACACAGCCCTGCCTCTGACTCAAGGGCTTCAGGTACTCTGCAGCTCCACCCGCCAGAACGGCCCTGAATGTGGCAGCCCGATCCACCCGTACCCTTAGACCTTCACCCATCACCTCCCCACCAGCCACAGGGAGAACCCCACTACCACGAAGGGACAGCACTCTGGACATCACTGCTGGAGGGACCTGGGAGGATGTAAAAATAGATATAGGATGTCACATACAAGCTATAAGAAAAGTATAATGTATGAAGGGCGTTTTTATTGTTTTTATAAGTATTAATGGTTGTCTGATGCATGATACAGTCATGCAGTTATAATCACACATTCCTCCCCTAGCATTAGCATTGTATTAAAGAATATTTGCAAAGAGGTTTGTCAACTTGGGGGGCATTTTATGACTCTGATCTCTCATTTGAGTCTAATGTCATGCAATCCTTCTTCATTCAGCTTAGACAGATATCAAAAATCAATTAATTCAAAATCCTGCTGACAGGCACCAGTCCTTGCAATCATTCTTTGGCTACCTGTTAGATTTAAAAATTAATTTTAACATTTTATTCCTGGACTTTAAACCCCTACATAGTCTGTCCCCTGCCTATATCTATGAGATGTTATTTTAAATGAGCATGGCTGCTGCCCACTAACAACGCATGTTCTTGTTAGTAGTCTGTAAAGCTTGTTTAGTCACTAAAGATGATAGAGGCTTTGCAGTCCAGGTCTCACAACTTTGGATTTCCCTGCCTGAGCATCTCATCCAGGATAATTTTGTAACCTCTTTTAAATCTCTTAAAGCACATGTTAATCATCCGCTTTCTATAACTGCTCATGCGGAATCTTTTTCATTTTTAAGACCCAAATGTGTATAAATGTTTGTTTTTCCTTCTTTTTCCTTAATCTTTTGAATTTTTAATTGTTTTTAAATTCCCACTGTAGTCATGCTTAACTCCAACTTTTCATATTTGTTGCTTTTATTATTGCTAAGCACTTTGTAACATTGTTTTAAAAAGTGCTTCAAGTTTTATTTGTTCTACACACATTTTTTCAAATAAAGAAAATGCACACCATTCTCAGTATGTCTCAGTGGAAAAAAAAAAACATTAGATAATGGAGTCTGCTTTAGAAATCAATGCCAGTGCATCTCTACACTGTAAACAAATCAAGTGCACTGTGGAACATAACACATGCACAAGGATACAAACAAATATGTACTAATCTGTTTCTTTTTTTAATCTTTGCATTGCCATATTTTATGGCTGAAGAGAACAAGCTTTAAACAGGGTCTTTTTGTGCTCTGTGTAACCCAAGTTGCAGCACAGCCAGCTTGGCCTTTCTGTCTATCTGACCTATATTGTATGTGTCAGTCATGGGTTAATAATTACTGCTGCAGGCTGTTAGTGCCTGGTCAATGATGATGTTGGAGCAGTGTCAGCAACCTGATCATTCCACGGTACCAGGCCCTCTTAGTATCATTCAGATGTACCTACTGTTTTGCGAATTTAGGTGTTATTTGTGACACCGTGTGGCATTCACGGGCAGTCGGAATCACCTGAGCACTTTAAAGCAGATAGTTCCGGTCCCTCGCTCCTATTGGTCGAGTCACGTTCCAAACAGCTGAAAACAC
Source organism: Neolamprologus brichardi (assembly GCF_056152115.1). Lineage (NCBI taxonomy): Eukaryota > Metazoa > Chordata > Actinopteri > Cichliformes > Cichlidae > Neolamprologus > Neolamprologus brichardi. Next base: position 8,562,467 of record NC_142123.1, read on the forward strand.
CTTTATTCATTTTTAATATCACTGTATAACTGCGCGAAACGAACTAGCACTAACATAAACACACTAGTGCCGAGGAAGTACACCGCTTAGCGGAAGAATAAAATAAAGAGCCGTTTATCGGAACTTAAATGTGTATTCCCGCTGTCTGGTGACAGCGTCCGGTTTGACTAGATTTAAGAAGCGTGTTCAGAAAGCGCATTGAGCGGCTTAGATACTATTTAGCGCTATGTTGAAATAACAGCACACTCTGAGATTAGCATGGAGTCACACATAGGCTAATATATCCAACAGGTATCAGTCAAACCAACCTGTCCGTCCGCGTACAGCGTGTTAAGCATCGTGGTCGGCGACAAGAAGTCCCTGTTTCGTAGATTTTTAGCGCTGCTCTCCTTAAACCAAAGCTTCTCCGGTTCAGGGAATACCCTGTCACCGTTTACACGGCTGGAACCGTGGACATCTTCACGCTTCCCCCGCAACGCGGAGCTCAGAGCACGGACTGTAGGGGTGATGCGAAGGGGCGAGAGCTCCTCGATGTTCTCCATCATCACCACCACCACAGCACAAACAGGTGAGCTTTCTACCAGTCAGCTCATTCACCCTCTCCTCATATCTTGTGTCAAGGCGTCGTCCCGCTGCTCGCGTTGACACGGGCGAAGATGAGCCTGATTTTGGGTTACGCTAGCCGCACGGTTGCTCGCTGGTTGATGTCAGATGTTGCGCTGCATTGCCTGTTTTCCTCTTTGCGGAACTAGTGAAATGTAATCTGTGTTTTCCTACGACATACATTCGCGTGTCGGACCAGCATGGCGCCATCCAGTGTTAGGTGAAATAACTGCAGTAGTTGTGCCCCAAAATTTGTGCATACTGCTCTCTGTACTGAGAATCTGGAATTTTGTTAGGGTTTGGGCTCGCCACCTCTGATCCAGTGAGGGAGAAGGGTCAATCATAAGGTGAGCCCACAACTCAAAAGTTGACCCTGGTCTTAGAAACCCAACATCATGAAATCCTTCCATCAGGGGTGAAGTTTAGTTAGATCATTTTCTTATTGCTTACCTTTTTTTTTTTGCTAATACAACCATAAATAGCTTTGTGTGTAGAAACTTAACATGCAGCAATTTTCACATTAGTCATCTAAACAAATGGGTTTTTTTAAGATTGTAAATAAAGTTATGGGTAGCACAAATGAAGGTCCTTACAGCAGTTCAAAGACATGCAGTTAGTGCGGTTAGGTGAATTGGTGATTCTATATTAGCCGTAGGTGTAAATGTGAGTATGAATGGTTGTCAACCTAGCAGAGCAGCTTTTCAGTTATTAAATACAAAGCTGAGTGCAGAGAAAACCACAAACAAGTAGCAGCTGAAGACAGCTGCAGCAAAAGCCTGGCAGAATATCTCAAAGGAAAAAACACAGCATCGGTGATGTTCGTGGGTTCCAGGCATCAGGCAGTTACTAACTGCAAAGGAATTTCATCCAAGTATTAAAAAGGTAACCCGTATATTTAAAAGTTTGTAATTTTGCCCAAGTAATGTTTGATCATTTTGATAGGTGTATAGAGGCAAAATTATCAAAAATTGTCTCTGTCAAACAAATTATGGACCTAAAGACATGGAGATCCCATTATCTCTATGATTTAAAGATTTCTGTCTGAATAATGGAAGTATGTTTCCAACATGAACTAACAACAATAATAAACCCTCTAATGCTTTTTTTTTTTTTAAAGATTATGTTGTATCTATGCTCTACCAAAGCGCCACCATAATAGGAGCTGCAAATGCTCTAAAAACTTGAGCCTATAGTCATTGTATTATTTCACGTCCACTGTGCCGAAGCTCAGAGACAAACTGCAGAAAATGTGTCATTGTCCCATTAATGACATGCTGCATTTCGAGCAAAGAAAAGGAAAACAACAATGATGAAGCTAGTGTCAGTGACGGGCACCTAGCTTGGAGAAAAGTCCTCCTGCAACTGCACACAGGTGCTGGAGGACATCCATCTGCAGAGGTCAATGGACCATAACAGGAAAATGCCTTATAATGTCAGCTCACAACCATGACTGAAATAATCAGTTGATGAAACTACAAGAAAAAGCATGAAGTCTTGGAGTGCTATCTAGTTCCCTGCACTTTCTGCCTGATCAGACCGCCGACTGTCTGACAGCTGTCAAGTGCCTCAGTCCACATTTCTTCTTATTATAAACTACTAAGGTGATATTCAATGACATCAAAATGCTTTTGTCATGGAGGAGAAAGACTGATGCATATTTTTTACATTTTGTTTTAGCACTGAAACATATTTAACTCTCAGTAAGGTGTTTTATAGGCTAGAAATAAGTCAGTGTAACAAAGAAACTTTAATTGTCTGAGCTGCCGTTGAGGCAGATAATGCACTGCACATTACACTTGGAAATTTGATTTCACTCTAGAAATGACAGACAAAATGGATTTAGTAAATGTGAGCAACAAACAGGACTTCATGTTTGACATGGCTTAACACCTCTCGTGTGAACATGCAGCAGCCTTCGGTTCACAGGAAAGGGATGAGTCAGTATAGCGCTGACGTCTGGATGTCCTGATGGTGTGCAGTTAGACGTGCAAAGTCTTGCTTTCCTGTGTCCTAAAAACAAAATGAAGCTTAATGGTTCAGTGTTTGGCTAGCACTCTGGCTGCATTAATCACACTGAACTGAAATAAGGTTTTTTTAAAAAGTGTCTTTACTTCTGTTTATCCCGGCTCCCTTAAGTGCTGCTGGTCAGATAAATATGGCAAACACTTTATAGTTCTTGATGTTCTAAAGCTACAGCAGCAGCAGAGAGCTTCGACACTCTCATCTGATACAGGCAACTCTAACATTTTAAGTTTGTTCAAACAAAAGAAGACTTTTTAAATGTAAAGTAGGGAAATGAGCCTATCTTCTATTAACCTCTGGCTACATTAGCCGTAGGCTCAGGGACAAAGACTGCCCTCTGTAGGACGAGTATAGCTAAGAAAAAACTACTGACTTGAATCACACACTCGGTTAGTTTAACTCTCACTGTCACTCATAACTGACCGAGAGCTTATAACTAATCTGAGAAATGAAGGGATCATTTCAGGAAAAGACTCCGTTTCCTTATCCTAAAGATTTGTTCTTTTGAAGGAATGATTTGGAACTGGGCAGTGCAGAGCGACTGCAGCAGCTGTGCTGTAATACTGCTCCTGCCTTGATTTTATTTTTATTTTTTGGGGGGGGGGAGGTCAAGTTTTCTGGTTCTGCATTTGCATGATGTCCAAGCCTGTTGTCCTATATTTACTTTTTTGCCTCGGGGAAGTACCTGATCTGTTATCTGTTGGTTCACAAAGGTCCATCTACAGTACAGTGGATTACACAATACAACCCTTCACTTTATCACGAACCTGTTTTAGCCCAAACATTGCTGTAACATAAGACTTGCCTTAAAAGCACATTAAATAACATGCCTAAACTTAAACTGCAAATATTTACACCAAGTAGGTCTGCCATGTGTTACCATACACCTGCAGACAGACCTGCTCTGATTGGATGATATATTTGCTCATCATTGTTAGTTTTATTGAGCCTTTCCAGTGTTGTTTAGCCAGAGAGTTAGACTTTGACTTCTTTCATTCAGAGTCAGAGTACAATCAGAATACATATCATAAACAATATGTGATACTGGGATGTCCTTTGCTTAGCAACATAAAATCCATTAGGAGAGGTTGTTATAGTTAAATAAAAGTAAATTAAACTAGATGTTAAGAAATATTTTAGTTTGTGTGTTGTTGTGTGTAATATTTTTTAAATGACTTTTGAGAGCAATTAAAACTAACTGAGGCAATTTTGTGCACTACAATAATTAAATAAAGTAAAGCTGTGAAGAAAATATCCCTAGTTTTAGTATCTGTTTGTTTAGTTTAAAAGGAAAGTATTAAAACTTGAGTCATGAGGTGTTGAAAGACTGTTGGAGACTCTGAATGTCTACAATACTATGACACAATTTGAGTGAACTGCTTTCCAAAAGTTGTTTTTATTGTAATACCTGTACTAATTTTCCTAACTCTAGCCTCTGACACATGCCCTCCATACAATAATAATTAGACTTAAACCAAGAGTGAAACTAATTAAACCGAAACTAAAACAAACCTTTTTTTAACGATAAAAACAAACATGAAATAAGGAAGCATCCTCTGGAAACTAAATAGAAATTAAAGAACAGTAATAGAATCCAGTAAATACGAATAAGACTACAAATCTGTAATAACTTTGCTAGAAGGTGAGATTTGTAAATGACTATTTGTTTTCGCAGTATTTTGGCTGTTTATCGGTGTTTTTTAGTGTGTTTACTAGGGTTGAGAGTGACTGGCGTGACGTGGATGACGGTATCAGGAGTTTTAAAGGGGGGATGAGGGGGTGGGAGACAAATTCTCCTCTTTTTGCACGTCGTCTTTCGGCGGAGCTGTATGACGCACGGGGTGCAAAGATTAAATAAGTCTTTTTAAAACTGTGTTTGTGTGATTTTGTTTGTTTATTTTTGGTTTTTAGTAAGGTGAGACGTGTTGTTGGGGTAATTTAACGCAACCCCAGGATGCACAACTGGCAGGAGAACGAAATCCGAAGACTGCTGAGGATCCGCAACTTGATCGCGGGCACGGCGAGAACTCCGCGGTTTACCGGCGGATAAACAGCTGCTGGCGGAGAGGGTCGTCCGCGGGTCACTGTACCACGAGCAGAAGACCCGCTGCGGGACCGAGCGCGTCGGCTAGCTGATACGTAGACAGCGACGTAATCTTCGAAATGCCCAGGCGGGGAACCCTGTGAAGCGCTATCCCCAGCACCTACACCCGCCACGCCCACCTCCGCACCGAAGTGCAGTCAGGGACGAAATGGACGACAGAGAGCTCAGCAAGCACCTGGGCCCAGCGGAGGTGGATTACGACGAGGACCAGTACAGTCCACCAGAACACGTGCACACAATCAGCCCCGTGAGTTTGATTCTGTTGTAGGGCAAGTTTGCAGGGGCGGTGCTAGATGCTATCAATCAAGCGCTGGTATCAGTATCAGATCGATTCTAGTGCAACAGGGTCAATACTTAGTTTCTGTCCTCGAAGTTCAGTACTTCTAAACCGAATTGTTAATTTTTATTTTTTAAGAATAGAAAAAAAACTTTAAACTGCACTCTAAAAAATGTCTGAACCATTCTGTTGAATGTCTTTATTTGTAGCCTTCAGCACACTGAAACAACAAGCTTGTTTGACGTTTGAACTTCTATGGAGACCAGTGCATTTAGATTCCAGTAAAAATCACTAAAATAGTATAGAGTGTGAATTGGTCGTGAGGTGCAGATATCACATAGACTGGTTTAAACACACTACTGCACAGGAGGTTTTGGTCCATTTACACTTTACTCTGTTTATATTCTCTATACAGGTCTGGCTCCACAGAATAGCTCAAGCCTTTTACAGCAGGTAGTGAGGTCTGTGGGAGCTACATCATTTTTTCTGTGCACATTGAAAACCTACAACAAAGCCCAAGCATTCATGGCTATTCGTCAGTTTTCAAATTATCAGCAAAGACCATGCAGAGGTGTTTATTATTATCCCAAATAGTTTTGATGTTGGGGTTTAGTGGAAAGGACTTTCTGAAATTGATCGGCATGCCCTTGGATGTTCTCAGTATTTAGGTGTAGGTGGGCTTCATTGTTGCACACACATTGTCTTTGAACACAAATTTTCACTGATGAAGTCAGACCAGCATGTTTGTAAGAATAAAACAGTTGGATCCACTCTGTCAGATAAGCTAGTTTTTAAAAGAATGCCATCAGATTCCTGCACACATTTAAACTGACCTCTGGCCAGTATTTGGGTCTCCAGTTCTTTATCTAATCTGTAGGAAATCTGCATAAGGAACAGTATTACTTATTCAATATTCTGTCCTTATCAGGAGGCTCTTTTATTGCTGGAGTTTGTTCTATTCACCAGAGTAGATTTGAAGGGACGACTGTTAGACCGGTGGCCATAGTTTCACTTTGAGCAGACAGATGAAAGGGTGTCTCTGTCTTCTAATTGCATGCTGCAATGTCTTTGTTTTACAGCACACGCAATTCCATCAGAGAGAAGGAAAACGCCGGTGATGGAGGAAGTCTCCACATCAGTATTGGCGACGGACGCCCAGATCAGAGAGATGGACGCCTGTTTGCAGAGGTTAAAGGAGCATGAGAGGGAAATGAAGAACAGTCTCATGAGCCAGTTCATAGCCATGAATGAAAGAATAGGATGTGACACCTCAAACTTGTGAAAGACTACTGTCCAAGTTTCCTTTGCCTTTGGCTCCTTCAGGCAGCTGACTGACTCGTTCTTGTGAGAATGGCACTTGTTCACCAGCTGTCCAGTGCCTCAGCCTAAATTAACCTCAACTCTGTTCAGTTGTAGCTACTACTGATCCAGGTCATGTTCACACTTTTATTTTCTGTGAATTGATTTCAGTCGTTAGTTAACCAGTACATGCTTTTAGATGCATACTGTAATTCAGTTTTATTGTACCAGCAAAGCAAACGTAGAAAATGAATAGCTGGTCTTTCTGGTTCTGCCTTTGCTTTTTGATAACACAGCCTACTGTGGAAGACTAAATTGAGTGGCTTTCCTTGTGTCAAAGAGTGCTGTGTGTTTTCTTTTCTTTTAAATTTCCCTGAGCGCGCTCACCTTCTGTGTAGCTGTGTGTAACTCAGATTTTCATTTTGTCTACAAATGACTGTAAGCAAGAAAGAAAATGCAGTAGGCATGTTTGGCTTTTCTGAAAAATTCTTTTCTATAGAAATGCAGGTGGTTTGATCTACATTCCTCTTCACTCTCAGTGCTTTTGAACCTTTTAAGCTTCACCATCATGCTTCTGGGATCTGAGTTGTGTGAGTCTGAAAATCTGCATTTGGTGGATTAATACCTGCAGTGTGAACATAAAATAGAAGATAGCTGAGTTAGTCTAGTGTCTGACACGCGGGTGGGTGTATTCCTCCACCATCCAGGCTGAACATGTTTGAGTGAACACTGAAATGTAACACAAAGTAGGAGTGCGCTCAGCTCCAGATCTTAAACATGTATCGCGTGCCCGGTCTTGACAAATATGAAAACAAACAGAATACAGGCACGAGACGAGAAACATTCATTTTGCTTACCAAATATTGAAAGCATATTTTGGCTGAGACATCGTCAGGATAGTCTGATGTATAATAAGATGAAATAATATTTTAGAATATAGTATAATAATTGTATAGAAATATGAGGTGAGGTCCAATCCCCAATCAACAAAGAGGACACACCGGCACGATAGAGAGCAGGTTAACCACCCAGATGAGAAAACCGCCATGAAAGAACAAAACAAAAAACATCACGTCATCATCCACAGTTAAATACTACAATAAGTTATAGCAGAATAAAAATCTAATAGACTTGTATGAAGCTTTATCCCAATATGTTTGTCTTTATTTTGAACCGACCAAAACAGAATCTCTTATGAAGCCAAATATGAGCTCTGCTTGTTGAAAGGTTTCACCCTCTTTTACAGGGTCGGTGATGGCAGGTGTGGACTCGTGCGCTAAACACGGAACCTGCTGCTCAGTCATTTCCTGCGATCTAGTGGAACTGTCGAATTACAGGTACTCCTCTGTAGGTGATGCTGTTTGGTGTAATCGAGGGCAGTTTTTTCCTCACTCTTATAGATTAAGCAGGCTTGAAAAGGCAGATAATTGTATTGATTACATGGTTTATGTTTACATTTATTCGATTGTTGTAAGATGTTATATCTGCAGGGTCTTGTAAAGTTTTATTTTGCCTGCTGACATGTTTAATGTCATTTACCTTTACTTCTTTCATAAGGATTTCCTCACAGCCACCGTTGCCTGCTGTCTTGTTCTTTGTGCCGTGCAGCCGAGTGTCGTCTTTGATGATTGGTGTTTTGGACCTCACCTAGTTTATGTAATCTCCGACTATTGCGTTTTTGCCAATGAAGGCTCCAAGCCCAGACACATGGGCCTTACCCAACAATGGATATTAAGAAGAACACGTATACATATTGTGTGCTGGTTTGTGGAAACAGTGGGCCACACTCATTTGTAAAAGCAGAACAAATCGCAGCTGCTGCTTTGTGATGTGTTTGGAGGAAATGGTAAAAGCTTGTAATGTGATTTGACATTTACAGGACAACATGGGTTGTCACGAGCTTTCCGAGAAAGCATTGTTGTCATACATAAACCAGGTAGTAGTACCAAGAGGACGAGAAAAACCACTGTTATTTACTGTACATATGTACCACTGAAACCGTCAGTGGTAGAGCGCATCATAAGCAACGTGCCACAATGGGCACTGCAAGAAAAATAATAATAACTTTAACTGTCAGTTTAAAGTTTGAGGTTTATTAGAAATACCTGTTTAGCAATACAATTAGTTTTTTAAAAAATAACAACTACACACATTTTAAATATTGAAAGTAAAAAATCTTTTTCAGCTGCCTCCTCAGTTGCTGTTTCAGGTGTCATTCTTGGCTGACACGAAATTCCCGGTTGCGTTTCCTGCTCACAGCAATCCGGGAGAAAACGTGTCATTGAGGAAAAACACCTCTGCATCAGTCAGTCGCGAACCACTTTTGCAGACCGGCGACAGAGTGTTACATGACCTTACAGGCGTTAGTTTCACTTTCTTCACTGATTCAACAGAAACAAAACCACAGGACTGCCCTGCGTGGGCCGTGATGGTGAACAGCGAGACAGTAGCTGTTATCAAAAATGGGTTTTCTCAGTGACTCAGCTGGGTATTTTTACCCCAGATGCTTTTATAGCGTTCTTTACTGCCACTGTTGTTTTACTTTTACTGTTTAAACATGGTTTTTGTTCTTCGTGTGAGAGTTTTGAACTGACGTGACATAAATTCTGTCTTAAAAACATTTGGTGACCTGCAGTGTTGAAGCGTAATGTCTGATGTGTGGAAGGAAGGAGGATGCCCCACCGGGCTGATGGGTCGGGGAATGTCTTGTGCGCCGTGGGATGGAAACGGACCCCATAACCAGCTGGGGCTCAGAATCACAGCTGCATTATGGGTTCCGTTACAATCCCACCCACAAACAGAGGGTTTCAGCAGGGCTGGCCTCAGGTCAACACGGCTAAAATAAAAAAGGGAAAAAAAGAACAAGTTAGAAACAGAAAGTAGGTGAATTTACATAATATGTTTGAGAGCAGTGAACAAACTCATTTAGACAACCTGAAACGGAAAAACACAAGTGAGCTTTTCGATGCATTACATCATGTTTGTTTTGCACTGACAAATGAGTAAGGCGCTTTTTAGTGATTTGAAATTGAGAATTGTGGCTTGTTTCCATTGTGGGGCTGCGCGAGCAGCTGAGGGTTTAGATGATTCAGTGGCAGTCACAACACTAACTTCCTCTGGCTCGTTTTGTTCTGGTTTTTGGGCGCTGATGCGACCTGATCTCAACAGACCTGCAGTGGTTCACAGTGGATCTGAATGGAAATTGTGTAACCTCCACCATGATGTACTTTAAGTTATTTGGCTGAAATGTGAACAATTTAAAGAAAAAAAAAAGATGTATTTCATGAATGAACAAGTGAAAACCCACTTTGTGATACATTTCTTTTCTTCTTTTTTTTTTTGATGAAGTTTGATCATTTTCAGCCATTTATTCTGACTCTCTAACTGCTGGTTTATGCTTCTGCAGAAGCAGACATTTAAGCCTCTAAGGCGATCAGAGTCCAGTGTTCTTTATGCTGTAACATAAAAACAACCATTAAAATCACCCAGCCACTCAGGTCTAACTCGGTGATTTAAAAGTCCCACATAGATTCAGACCGACGCAAGGAGATTTAGTTTATTACTCCAAACACGACACACCTCCCAGTCACACAGCAGCTTGGCTCATTACAGTAGCTTAAAAAGATTACAGGCTCACCATTAAATTTGTAATAAAATGGTCAAAGATGTTAGCGAGAGTTATGGGATACGAACTGCTTTTTACAGAAAACTCTTATTAACCAAAACAGGTTTCTGGAACTGATAATAGATGCTTACTGTGTTGCTGTCTGATTGAACGCTCTTAAACCAGAGTGCGTCTTAAAGAAATACTCCACTTAAAGGTTTGGTCTGCTTGAGGGTGAAAGGTAGCAGAACAACTGTACAGCTTTCCTGAGAGGCAGGAGTCAGAAGAGGAAAAAGTAGTTTTTGTTTTGGCCCTAATAAAGCATATATGTTAAAAAAACCCAACAACGTGAGGTTCAGCTTGTCAGCTTTAAAGCCATTAGATATTGAAAATAGACCCATCACTTACTGTAACTACAGTCATAAATAGTCCTATATAGGTATTCTAGCTTGAAAAACCAGTTTTGTGTTATCAGTTGTCAGAAAGAAAAAGAAAGCAAACAACAGAGGGGGCGCGGGAGGTCAATCTGACAAGGAAGAGCTGATAGAAACGATAAAAAGGAAGAAGAGAGCCGACGAGAAAACTTTAAGGAAGAGATTTCCATCGTGGGACTCTTCCTGTGAAGCCTGAAATACGCCTCACAGCCTCGCTCTGCCCTGTAATTAACAGCTAATCCAGGAAAACAAAAGACAAAGTCACTGAAAGAAAGATGCCTCGCAAAGGAGACAGAACAGCAGCAGCTCAAAGATACTTTCAGTTTGTCTTGTCGGCTTAAACCCCTGATTTAAACCTGACGACTTTGTAGCTCTTCTACAGTGTGTGGGAGAATTAAACAAACCCATCCGTTACAATCAATTTTAAAAAAACAAACTGTGTGTGGGAGGAATGTGAGGAAAGAGTTAAAGTTAAACTGAATAAGGAGAGAGAGAGAGGTGGAGCCATTCAGAAGCCAAGCAAGAGAATGAAAGCAAAGTGAGTGTACACAAGGAGCTGTCAGACACACGGCTCATCATTAGATTCAGTGTTGCTGAAATTTAAAAAGCTTTTACCTAAATGTCGAGCGGCTCACCTGCGCGTCTGAGCGTTGCGTCGTCCTCTGCAGTCCCGTCTGCCAACAGCTCTGGGACTCCAAACTTCCTCTTTAAATACTCCACAGATTCATTTCACTTTCACTTCTCCTGAGGGCAAAACTCCTCCTTTCCTTCCTTTATCCACTCCCACTGCCCCAACTCGCCTCTCGCCCTCCGCACAGAGACGGCAGCTGGTTTTCTTTATTTCAAATGCATTCTAGACAAACAAAAAACACCCACAATTGGTGAAAAAGTTCACTTTTATGTGTCTTACTCTGTTTAAAATTGTTGTACAGTAAGCACAACCTCAGTGTATTTAAACTTTAACTGATTCAAATGCTTTCATTTATCATGAAACAGCCATATGTTTTATACATTGTTTTATTGTCTGTAGTACATATAAGTGACACACGATCAGTTTTTATGACTTTATGACATTCATTTTCATTTTCATTCTCCTGTAGTGACTGTAAATTAACATATTTTTATATTTTATAAAGGATCAGATTATTCAGATTAAAAAATACAAGTTTAAGTGCATGTAGGTTTTAGTTTGAGGTGCTGATGTAATTTTTAAAAAGTCAGATTCATATCTTTCGAACAAATTAACTTTATTTTCAGTGAAAACACCTCTATGGTGCTTAAAAAAATAAAACTGGAAAAATCTGGATTATCCAGGACCAGAAGATATTCTAGTTTTTTTTTTTTTATGTTGTGAGCCTACACAAAAAACGTTATTCTCCTTCACTTTGTTTTGGTGGATGGTTAAATCTCCACAACTTAAACCTACTCAGTCCTGTTTGGGTTAACAAATAGGGCATAAGAGTGTCGTAAATAAGTAAAGGTGCATTTTTAATTTAATCTCATGAACTGTTATTGTAGATCAGGTTTTAACACCATGCACAGATAATAACCAAAAATCATTAGTAAAATAATTATTGGACTCTGTTTTTTTTTTTTTTTTTAATTTATACAATAAAACATCATCTGATTGAAATTATACTCAATTGTTTCCCCTGCAAGAGAATGCAGAGTGTATTATATTATATATCATTTTCACACTGAAAGTAGGGTAAGGAAATGAATCAGTCACTTTAAAAAAAAGTCATAATTAGAATCTGAAACACAATATATGAGAGATACAGTTCTTTAAGTGACTCATTTCCTTACCTTACTTAAATGATATATAGTTTAACTGATATTTAACCATTAATCATGTGAATTATATACCCATTTGTTTATTCCAAAGACTACATAAATGTATTATTAGTTTTCTAATGTTTTCTACAGCTATGAGTAGCTGTAGTAATGACTTAATACTCATAATAGTAGTGACAGCAAAGGTGGTGTTAATTGTAACCATTAAAATGGGCTAAAATCAGTTAATTTGGATTTCTTTAAAGTTTAATATTGCATTGTAATATCGTAACCATTGTTTTATCTGTGTATGGTTTGGGTATGTCTCACAACGTCGGTAGAATGCTGCTGAGAAGGATGTAACATGAACATACAAATAAGCTTAACCCTTTCAAACGTGTTTTCATCTGAAGGTTTCTTATAACCAGAGTGAGCCTTTGTACCCGACGACGGTCACTCAGCATTAAAGGAGACATTGTGGGAGTTGTATCGCCTATTTTTACAATTTTTTTTTGGAACAAATAAAAACCTTAAACAAAAAAACAGCCTCTGCCATGACCACTGCACCCTTACCAGAAGTAGTAGGAGAAGTACAAATGGTGGCTTTATTTCACAGATCAGGGTTTGGTTTCACATGTAAAACCTTCATCTATCCATTGTGCTAATTGAGGCATGTAAACTGACTCTTTCCTGTGTGTTAATTACAAACGTCTGCGTGCGACATGATGGATGAACCGAGGGCAGGTGTGACCAACAGAGTGTGACCGGACAACTCCCATCAGACTGTCTGCGTGTCAGCCTGGAAAGTCCGGGAGATTCAGAGGAATACCTGATGCTCTCTGGAGACCTCCAGCAGATAGGAAGATGTGGAGGTAGGCGGAGAAAGGGTGGTGGCTTTCTATGTGATGGTGGAAACCACTGTCCTCGAAGCAAGATTGGACTGAGTGGCAACAAACTGAGCTTCTCTGGAAACTCTAGGTGGGCAGATCCATCCAAATGTTAATACTATACCCGCACAGATGGAAAAGAGTATCGATCTGATACTAAGTTCACTGAATTGTGTTAATCTGTTTTATTAAAAGGATTTAGTGGTCATTAAAATGTGTTCAGAATTTGCAAATTGAGGATTTCTTAAAAATTATGACACACTGCTCTCCCCTAAATAAGCTGCGTTTACAGGTTAAAGTATCAGTACCTGTGTTTGTATCGGCAATACTGGCCCTGTATTTGATAGGTATCAGATTGATACCAGAATTTGCAGAATCACACAGGACTACTGGAAACCAAAATAAATGTCATGATGCTTTCGTGTGTGTGTTCTCCTTAACTTTACAGCATGTAAAGATTGATTAATATTCTCTGTCCCGATGCAAACTGCAAAGAATTACTTTGAAAGGCTTTTAACTGTTTGATACATTAAGTTTTGAAGTTGGATGTTTAGTTCCAGTTCTTCAGTGCAACCTATTCAGGTCAGCTAAGTATATAAATGTACAAATTTTAAACAATTCTTCAAATCAGATTGAAAAAATATTTCGTATAGACCTCTATGACCTCTTTATCAAACAAAATTAGAAATTAATCTAAAACAAGCCTGTTTTTAAGGTCTGACTTAAATGGAGTAAATTGAGTGGATGATGATATAAAGTGTGTAGAAACTGGCACACAGATGGCCGTCAGCTCTCGCTACTAACGAAGTTGAAATGAATGGGTCGGCTTCACTGCTTCCCTACATTAGATGAACAGAAACTAAATGGTCGGTTTAGAACAGTTTCTCATCTACAAGCTGCAGCACATCCTTTTCTCTTCCCTCAGGTAACATGAGAACATGCAGGGCACAAGTTACTAGATAGGGATTCTTTAAAGTTTTAGCAAAGTTGTTCAATTAAACAAAAACAGACCACAGCCACTTATGAAAAACACATGCTTTATTACTGGACATTTTTCATCTTGAAATGGACACAGCAGGGTTCAAATACTTTGAAACAACATGAAAAGCACTGGATATTTTCATGACACAATCACCCGTGCACTTATTGAAATGCTTTAATTCCATCCTTCACATTTAAAACAGACGATGCATAGATGACACCGGCAGGAAGACTAATGGATCACTGGAAGAGTGGAGTTTGAGAGAGGTTGATCTTTACAGACTACTCTAATGAGAAGTGTAGTTGTGTGTGTGCGTCAAATACAGCTATCAGATGATCTGGCAAGTAGTGTTTTTGCATAATGTCTGTTGGAAGGATTCTTCATCAGAAGACAAGCTTCTCCTTAAAAGAGACGTTTCTCGTAACTGTGGGAGAAAGAGAGTATGAGAAGAAAAGATCACACGACTTATCCACGATACTCCCTGAGGTTTCCTGTTAAGACAGACGCAGCAGTAGCCTCATTACAGGCGCTAAAGAGGAAGTTTAGCTGAAGGCTTGTGTGGTTGTGGTAAGACATGAAACTAGGAAATTTGAAGACCATGAAATATGAAACTAAGCAAAACAGAGTGGATTTGTACTGAGGAAAACCCATGTCTGTGTGCGTGTGTACCTGTGCAAGCTGTGGACTCCACCTTCTTTCTGAGCTGATGTGGTTCTCTTTTCAAATTTCAGGTCTCCAGAGTACATCATGGCTCTGGAGAAGGAAAAAAGAAAACAGCTGTTAGATGACAGCCGAAATGGTAAGAAATTAAGTACAATATAAAACTTAAGGAAATAAGAATAAAGCTGGACATCAAATTTCTGTGAAATACAAATTAATGGTCAAGCTATCGAACTTGTAATACACCTGACTGTACTTGGTTAGCCACATCACACTAATGTGATTTACAAAATGCGTCAAGTACATCAGATTCAAACTTCATAATGAATTCCTTTTTCCCCCCCTATAACTGTGAATGTATTTGTCGTCAAAAACATTTCTGCAAAACAAAAAACAAAAAAAAACAAAAAAAAAAGCTACAAAGATTTTTGTTGGGCACCAGTTTGGTCCCCAATCTTCCCCCACACTCTCTCCCAGCTGCCCTGTCTACTCCCTGCTGTGCTATCTGATAAAAGCAACCAAAAAAATTCACAGTGAAATTTATACTGCATATCGATCATATTTGTGCTTCAAATATCACTGGACATTTAATCACTTGTTTTATTGGCTTGCTTCTGAGTATTTAAACATTCATTTTTCTTCTCGTGTAGCTGTTTGAGTGCTCTCAGAGTGCAGCGTTAACTCTGACAGATCCGTGTTTGTGTTTTTACCTGAGTTGGGTTAGGCTTTTGGCTCCGATGTCCTGGCAGGAGTGCTGAATGCCAGCGAGCAGGTAAGGAACAAACTTGTGGATGGAGCCTTTGTCCTGCACAGCTCCGGAAACACCCTGAGCGACTTTAATCTTATCGTTCTCACTGGGAGGGGAGAGGAGGGAGAAAGGAGTGAGTAGTGTGGAGAGAACTCCTTGTTAGGCAACCTGCTCACTGATAGCATATCAACTTCAACAGCCTGTTTAGACCAGTTTGTTCAGTGAACATCTTTGTAAGCTTGTTAGAGGTTGTCTATTAGATGAAGGTTTTTTTGTTTGTTTTTTTAAAGTAAAATGCCAGCGCCATACTTTTCTAGCAGGCTCATCATTCTTTACCACCACATAGCAGTACAACAGCTGTGTTCTGCAAACCACTGAAAATGAAATGAGGAAGTGTTGTCTGCTGGGGAAAACTGGCAAAGAATGGCCCAACAACGTGACAGGCAGACTGGCTGTGTAAGGTGGACAGCCCCTTGTTATATTACTGATACCTGAAGTATCTGGTCTGGGAGCCCAGGTTTTTGTCCATGGCGTCCAGGGAGCCCATGCCACGGTATTTCTTCAGCCTGATGCCATCAGAGAAGAAATATTCACCAGGAGCTTCACTAGTAGCAGCCAGCAGAGAACCCATCATCACTGGACACACAGAAAAAGAAAGTTACTGAAACATTTAACTCTATCATATAAAAAAAAAAGTCAAAGATAAAATTGTGCCAAGATTACAACAATGAGGTGATTAATTTTTTTTACGTTTGCTCTTTCCACAGTCAGACTTTACCTTCTCACTAACTGTAGGGTGCAGTTATTATTAGAGATGGACCGATCCAATATTACGTATCGGTCCGTTACTGACCTAAATTACTGGATCCAATATCGGAGAGAAATAAAAAAAAAAAAAATCAGATCCGAAGTATCACAAAATCACCTCACAAAATGCGCTACTTGGCGTAACCCAGCTCGGTGCATCGAAGCAGTATGTGTGTCACGTGACAGAGCGGCTGTTGTCTGCGAGACCTGTCGGTGGTCTGTTGGAGCATTTGGAGCCTCGCTACATGCTTCCTGACCGCGGCATTTCATCTCGGCGAAAACTATCCCAGAGAAGTAAAGCAAGTGTGTAAGTTCATCCCTAAATGTTTGCATAGTATTTCCACGTTAAGCTTTACAACTGATATATTGAGCCACAGTTGGACTGGCCATCGGAGTTCCATACTGAAGTGAAAAGGAAGCGATTTGTCCCGTACTTCAGCTAGAATTAAAAAATCAACACTACTTCTCTCATTCACTTCCCCTCCCTCTCCTGTTATTACTTCAAGCATGAAAATGATCAATGATCAGCTGATCAGCTTTTCTGCCACAAGTCCACTCTTTCTTGTTTGTTTATCACCCACTTTGTGCTAGAAAGAGGAGACCAGCGGATAAACAGCAGCAGCACGTTTAAGCGTGATAAGCTGCTGTTAGAATGTTTTTAATATTACTTTCTAGTAACAGCTGAGGTTTTGGTGGAGCCACGGCTGTAAAAGCTGCTGGTCATGATATCGGTTTGGATATGTGGTGAGAGGGAAACATGAAGATGGAACGAGGAGATGTTCTTACTAAATCATCAGAGCCGAGCAGGTGATGGAGAAACAGGTTTACCTTTTAGGTGACATGAATGAGTTTAAGGGAAGTTATGAACTGTTTCTGAGAGACAAATAACACCAGGATCCTTTTCTACGTAGCTGACGGCTGGTAACTGTGCAGGGGCGGGTCTAGCAAAGTTTTGTCGGGGGCCAGGGGCACAAAGAAATATTTTTCTTTGTTATGTCATTTAAAAACTTTAAATAATTATCTGAATCTTACAACAAAAGTGGTCATCTGATTAAATGTACAGAAATCCATTATTGTATATAGTAACTAATAAGTCTAATATACACCCTTGTAAGCTATAGTACTTTTTCCTTTGGGAAGGTACCATCTGTGCAGTCTGCAATTCTGTTGAAGAAAGATGTTGAATCTATATAATTATTGTAGAAAAATAAGTGATTTCTGTGCATTTGTTTTCCACTTAATATTTTTGCTGGGAGTTGGCAACCCTATTAGTTGGGTAGGTAAGTACTCTTTAAAATACCAAAATAGGAAGGATGGTGTAGGTTTAAATTTATTAGATTGATCAGTGTTGCTGAACTATAAAATGTTTTGGGTGGACTGTATTTTTTGCATACAGGTATAACAGAATAGCTTCAGTCTCTTGTTTTTTTTAAAACTTGAGTATGTTTTATTGATTACAAAATACACTATATCGGATTCATATCGGTATCGGCAGATATCCAAATTTATGATATCGTAATCGGTATCGGACATTAAAAAGTGGTATCGTGCCATCTCTAGTTGTTGCATGTTGCATCTTAAAATTCTTTAATCAGTCTTCAGTTCTTCAGTAATAAAACGAGAAGATAAAAATCAAGTTTTTCTTTCTCGTTCGACATGGCTTCAATGCATGTTCACCTGATGATCAAATCCATACCTGTGGATGCTCCAAGTGCTAGGGCCTTTGCGGTGTGGCCAACGGTCTGGATGCCGCCATCAGCGATGACCGGAACGCCAAAACGCCTGGCATACTCTGAAACCTTATAGACAGCTGTGGCTTGGGGTCTGCCACATGCCAGCACTGACGAGGAGAGAGGAGGAAAAAACAGATGAAGGTGGATTAAACAGGTACAACTGAGGAAGGTGCCCTGTAAAGAACCTCCACCTACTGTAAATACACAACTGGAGCCAGATGCACCAACTTGTCTTGACTAAGCTTGATCCTGAGGTTTCAGCTAATATGAGCCTTTTAAAAATCTTATGCAGCTTGAAACCACCAAACCAAGCACAACTCAGCTATCCACATTAAATGTATTGTGAGTAAACCTAGCAGTATGTGCCATCTTGCTAAAGTGTCCTTTAGCAGCAAGCTCAGGCTGATAAAACCTTATGAAAAGTAATTTTGTTATTAAAGTAAAAACAGAAATTGAAATGAATTCAATCTGTAAACAATGCAGGGGATTGCTTTAGTCGGTTATTTAAAAACACAGAATGTTGTCTTCAGTGACAGAGGCTGTGTGATGATGGCCAACATTTTTACTTTACACCTGCTCTTCACTTGTTGTATGGAGAACTAGCTTTAAGCTTAAGTGGTTTAAGTTGCTTAAAAATCAGCCGATAACACCACGCTATGACAGATTTAGCTAAAGAACTGGCCTCAGTTTGGAAGATTCAGCTTTTCCATCATTTAGCCATTGTTCTTTCATATGTCTGACAGTTTGAGTAGGAAAGAGGAAAGAAATCTCCACTGACTAATAATAGGACAAACTGTTCAACGTTTAGAAAAAAGAAACAAAGTGAATGAGCAGACAAACTGGGAACATGTCTGTTATGTTTGTTAAATGTGAAAATGAGGAAGTTAAATTTGTCACATCAGCAGAGAAATACCACACTGCTCTAAGAATCAAACTCTCATAATACACGCTGCCTGTAGCTGCAGAGGACTCTTCAGTGGATTTCAAAGCCATTTTTCAAAAGATCAACTACTCTAATATTAAGCAACAGAAATAAAGTGCCAAAACACAAATATCCCAACATCCCAATTCCTTTTATTAAACCGCTGAACTCGTCATTTCCTTCCAACTCAGGACTGCAAGGTACTTACCAGCACTAATGAGTCCAGTGTTTCCCCACACAGGCTTTAGTTGGGTGGGCCAGCAAGGTATATTTACTGCCAACCAGGTTTTGGCTGTTCAATCTTTCCGGGTTGCCGTTGTTGCAGCCCTCGATATCAATCAGCTGCATCCCTCTACAGAGCATCTCGGACTCTATCTTGGACTGCAGCTGGCGAAGAGAGTGCTTCTGCTGCAAGCTGGAGAACCACCAAAACCACAGCCTCCAGCAGGTGAACAACTAGAAAAACTGCCAAGCTCACCAAGGCTGCGGAGCGGAAAGACTCGTGTCCCCAGCTTAAGACCAAGACGAGTCAAAATCTAGTGCTCAATAAAGTGGCAGTTCTTTAATCTGATTATGTGGGGAAATACTGGATCCCTATTTATTTTCTACTCTGCTTCTATTTAGTAAAAAAAAACAAAAACGTTTCAGAGGGAACTGTTATCATATGCAATGGCCGTACTCTAAAACAGTGAAGCTCAATAGGTTCAAGCTACAAATCTTTACTATTCTACTCTGTTTTGACTCATGAAAAGCAGGGTCAAAGCAGAAATGAGCCCACAAAGCAGGTGAGTGCAGATTAATTTTCAGCCAAAAACAGTGGCAGCGACTTCTTTAACATCTTTCCCCACATTGTAGACAAAGGTGATTAATTCTTATCATTTATGTCCTTAAGCAAAGTCTGTCCCAACCAGCCCACAAACATGACCACAAGTGCTGAACAGAGACACCCTGTGGTAGCTAGTCACACCATCTAGTAATCCTCTGCTTTTGATTTTGTTCCAATGTTAGGAATGTGTGTTAGACATGGATGAGACACCTAACACAATAAGCAGTGGCCTTTGAACCCAGCCACTATCTCACCAATAGTATCTTTACATTTGTGTCTCGATCTGATGGCTTCAAACAGAAATCAAAAGGTCAGGAAAGTGGGTGGAAGAAGAGCAACATTCTCTCAGCATTAGGGATGGGTATCGTTTAGGTTTTATCTGATACCAGTACCAAACCGGTACTTTTGAAACTGTGCCGGTGCTTAAACGGTGCTAGAACCAGTGCTTAAGAATGGAGAACACAAAATTGGTTCAAAAACCTCTCATGTTCAGCTGTTTTTTTTGTAGAAAAAGGTAACAATGTTAGCCTTTTCTGCAGCTATAGGGGATTTATGGTATCACTCTTGGCTGAAAGCAGCGCTTAATCAATGGAAAAAACACAAACTTTGTCCAAAAACCTCTCGTGTTCAGCTGTTTTCCACTTTTTCTTTGGTCATTTTAGCCTTTTTGGCCAGGGTGAAGGGAGTATCTGCCATCAAACAAGAAGACAGCCGCATGTAACTACGACGGTGTTTGCTAGTACACCTTATATGCATTAATTCAATAACGTGGTTAGCTTACACACAGACAACATTAAGCTACTCACGCAGAGAAGAACGGCTGCTGCTGCCATCATCATTTCTGCTACACTGGCAGGGCTATGGGCCAGGACCCTTCGGGTTTTTGGGGGATGTTGCTAACTCCGGGTCCGAAAACAGGCAACCCACGCGCAGTAGATGTGCACGGTGTGAGGTCTCGCAGCAAGCTATCAAAAAACGGCGCATTTCTTGGCTTTTAACAAAATGCTATACGTCGCCAGGTGTTTCATCAGATTCGAGGTGTTACCTCCTTTGCACAATATCACCTTAAAGCACTTGTTGCAGGCTGCTGAGTTTGCATCTTTTGCTGTGAAGTACAGCCAGAATTTGACCGCTTTGCCTTGGGCATTTTTAATCTGTAGCTCTGCTCTAAAAGAACGTACGTACCTGGGCCCGCCTACTACGCTTGCAAAGATAAAATGATTGGCTAGAATCCAAAGTGTATGACATCTCAGGAAAAAAAAAAAAAAAAAGCACCGAAATAAAGCACCGAAATGTGCGCTGCTTTTTGGTCTGGTTACTACCGTTTATGTCAGAACCAGTGCCATAATGGCACCGGATACTGGTACCCATCCCTACTCAGCATGATCGACAAATTAGTGTGGACACACAAACAACCAAAAACCCCAAAACCCCAAAGGCCAACTTCTAAAACGCTACTACACCTACAGATGCAAAGCTGAACCCCAATTAATGCAGCAGGCTGTGGGGGTGGGTGGGGGGGGAAAGACACACTGTGATGATGGAGCCAAACCGAGCCTAGTGCACACCAGCAGGGGAACTTACTGGAGTATCCCGTAACAGTGGTTGGGGTTTTGGGGCTGTGGAGCTTTATAGCTGGTGGTACACTGAGGGGAGCTGACTCACGCACGCACGCACACATGCACGCACGCACACACACGCACCAGAATGAGAAGTAGAGGAGAGAACAGGAGGGAGACAGAAAGGAAGGCAGAAGGTAAGAAGATGGTAAGATGAAGATGATAGGAAAACAGAATTCAAGCAAAAGGAAATGAACAAGAAATGCCTAATGATATCACAAGAATCATAGTCAACATAGAGACAAGTGCAGTCAGAAACAAGGAGCAGAGAGAGCCTCACTACACCAGACAAATAAAACTCATAAAAGTGACAGACTGATTCAGTTTCAACATATAAACTGAGTTTAAACAAAAAGCTTTCCTCATTTCCAAAAGGCAAACAGTCAGGATTAGAGCTGCAGCTAGCAATTATTTTATATTCTCCATATTCTATCAATCATTCAACCAATTAATCAAATAAGTAGTTGTCTCATTAACAAAAATATTTTGTAATTATTTATTTACAAAAATAAATCATTAGAAACATAGCAATATGTATGTATGTATGTATGTTTAACCTTTAAGCCTCTATAGGAGCATGTGCTGTGTGCAATGAAGAAACACGAGCATATAAAAATTCTCAGATCTTCTGAGGCCCTGTGCTTTGATACTTTTTCTGCTGCAGAAAGCAGACCTTCAGATAAGTGACGTTAATAATAATAACAATAATAACAACAACAACTACTTATAATTCAGTGTCCAAGCTAACAATGCCAGGTCAGTGGCTGAGAGTTTTAGTGGCTTGTATATTCTTAGTGGCCTATATATATTAAGAAAAAGCTTTCATTTGTATTCATAAATATTGGTACAATTTAAGTCATAATTTACATTTTATATTAATCTAAATCTGCAGTATAACGTCACTTTAGTCTTGAAATAAATATGCTCTAGTACACCCCATACCCCCCTTTAGACGCACCCCTGTTGTTGCAGGTATTGCTGCCATATAAAGTAGGACAGCTGCTGTCAGCCTTCCGCAAGTTGCCTTATAAACATACTAGGTTCAGTCAGTCTGCACACGTACGCTTTTTAACTTCTGTAGCTTTACTGTAGATTTTCATTGTAGCACCGCTGTTTGTTTTACACAAAGTTTGCATTTCTTTACATTGGAGTTTGCTGATCAGCTCGTGCGTTTTAGTTTTGTTTTTTTAAATACCAATTATAGAATTTTCTTATCTAATCTAGTTTGACATATCAGGCCTAACAAAAACAAGCGATATAAAAAGGTATAAATCAATACAGTTCAAGCCATTAACATTGTGAAGCTTTTGTGGAAACCAAACTAAACAGCTTATCCAAACCAATCCCCATCCCAAAGTCTAACCTAATATTTAAAAAAATAAAATAAAATAAAAATAAAAATGTGATACTCAAAATTAGCCAGGTGCAAATGTTTTCAAGGAATTAAAATAAATGATAAAACGCTGCTGCATCTATAAAACCTCACTAGCATACCCTCTGAGTCTGAATTGGATCTTTCAGCCAAAGTGATGTAGCTGGAGGGTGAAGAGCTTTTGAGGAACGCTAAATTCTACGATGTGCCAACAAAAAGTCCAGTATGATTGAAGTGTAAGGCAGGCGAGTTAAATTACAGAGGTAATACATCTGCCGCACAGGTCAAGGTTGTCAGAATATACTTTAGGTAGTCTTGATTTTGACAAATACAATCTACAGGGTGAGCCATTTATATGGATACACCGTAATAAAATGGGAATGGTTGGTGATATTAAAGTCCTGTTTGCGGCACATTAGTATATGTGAGAGGGCAAACTCCTCAAGATGGGTGGTGACCATGGTGGCCATTTAGAAGTCGGCCATCTTGGATTTGTTTTTTCAATAGGAAGAGGGCCAGGTGACACCCACCCTGTATTTACTGTCTTAAACTAAGTAAGGAAGAGTCTTGCACATGAGGATGAGGTATGAATACTATCAATTACTTTTTCCAAGTAATCTTCCCCAAATTTAAGACCCAGTTCCTTTTCTCAACTGGAAGTGATCTTTTTGGTTGAGTAATTGCCCAGTGCAGTAATGAAATTATATATTCATGAGATAAGAGCCTTACTGTGAGACTTCAACTCAAATAAGTCCTCCCACAAATGCTGGGGGGGCTGACATGGAAACTCTGGGGAAGCAGCGGATGCAGTGTGTCTTATTTGAAAACAGCTGAATAGATATGAGGGCAAATTGTACAAAAGACATATCACTAAAAACTGAGAAAATTGTTGTCTCCCCCCCCGCCCCCCAAAAAAAAAAAATTATAATGAAAACATTGACTCCTTTTCTTCCACATATATGAAAGGAAGAGGGGGGCTGATTATTACAGATTGGGGTCAGAGCAGAGGCAGAGACAAAATTAAGGTGGCACTGGAATTGATACCAAATTTTAAAAAAAAAAAAGTATTATTTTTTTCCACAGAGGCAATTACAACAGGGTTATCACAACAAGGGATTAAACTTTGCAGCTTGCAGAGCTTCATATGCACTCCTAAATACTTAAAGCCAGAAAAAGTTAGACGGAAAGGTAGCTCCGTTTTGTCTAAGCTCCTGTGTATCAAGGTTTATGGGAGAAAGAGACAAAATTTTAAAGTGATTCCATAATAGCAGATAGGTGAGTCGTTGGATTTGTAACATAATAATAATAATAATAATAATAAATCATCTGCATATATAACAATCCTGTGCACTATGCCACTACAAGTCACCCCTTGGAACAAAGAAGTTCTGAGAGGTGGCTGAGAGAGGCTCTACTGCTAAAGCGAAAAGTAAAGGTGAGAGTGGGAAAGCCTGACGTGTACCAAGTTTTAAGTAAAAGAATCTCAGTATTAGTACAAAACTGATGCTAATGGGGTGATGCTGATACTCTTCACCAAATCAATAAAAAAGGAGTGTATGAAAAGCAGGCTACATTTAGTATCATGATTAAAGAAATAAATGAAAAATAAAACAAATACAAAAAGCAAAACAAAAACTGAGGAGTACCTCTCACCCCCACCCACTAGGCCCCATTCCCCCAAAAAAGTGACCGCAGTATATCCACCAACAACTTCAACTTCCTAACCCAAACTCCTGCTACACAGTAATAGCAGCTCCACAGAACCATAACTTAAGTACTAAATAGATGTCCGAGTGTAAATAAAACATCTCAATGAACATTAGTTTAAAACCATAATCATGTACCGCATTGTCTAACTTAGAGGACAAGTTCACAAAGGATGACTTAAAGTCCACTAGCACTGCAGCTTTATGCCCAGTTTGAGTAATCAATGCAGAAACCATAATAATTGATCATTATTTTCTATAATAAAATGAGGCTGCAGCATAAATGTTTCACAGCCTATGATGTACAAAGATGATCAGACATCAGATAGTAGAAAGGGACAGAACTGTCAACAACAGTTACCCCTGAATGCAACAAAATGTCAACACACTAAGCAACTGGAAATGCTCACGTTTCCATCAGGAATCTCATAAAGTACACAAAAATACAGAATTAATTGTCCTTCAATACGATATACTACACAGGGTGAAAGTTTAGGTTTCCATTCTTGGTTTGGTCCATGCTTTAGGATTCATCAAGCAAAGCAGACTTTAAGTATTGTTTTTTGCTGCAGAAGAACTTTACTGCTGCCATTTTGTAGCAGAAGCTGCTACACCATACAGATCAAAGGCTTCAGACTGGTTGAGAGCCGTTTTATAAAAGGAAGCAGGAAGTGATGTGCCTGTTGTCTGTACAGTTTTGCCTTCAGTCACTCACCTTCCTGCGTGATGCAGATGGAGCCGCTGCCCATCCCCACTCTCAGTGCATCCACGCCTGCATCAATCAGATTCTTGGCCTGAGCTGCAGTCACGACTGCCACAGACCGGGTGAGACACAGAGGAGAAAAAACAGCAATTTTCACCATAAGCAACAGATCAATGAGCATCGATCAAAGACATGAGTGTTCAACACTCAAGCCCACTGGCTGTGAACAAATGTAGGATGTGTCGCTCCCCCTTTGCACAATATGCCTTTATCATAGACCATTCTGACAAGTGCATACATAGAAAACAGCATCCATTCTATAGTGATTAAAGAAAACACCTTCTCTGAATATTTTACATATGAAAATGTTAGTGTGTGTAAAGTGAAGTTACCATTGCCACCGATGACCTGCAGGTTGGGGTACTTTTCTTTAATATATTTGATCATATTGATCTGGAAGATCGAGTTGCCCTGAGATGAGTCCTGGAGGTAGAGAGATGAAACATAACATGATCTTCCCATTCAAAGACATGAAGACTCACCCAGATTGAAGATAACCCCTTAACAAAAAACAGTGTATTCTAAACAATAATTGGCAGGTCTACTCTGTCCTTCATCCAAGCGACTGCATTTTCTTTTCTGATTCCATGGTTATGCACACTGTTTCATTAAGTGGTTTTAGTTAAATATTTGTCAGTGGACCAAGGCAGCTCTCTTACCTGCATGACAAAACCAAAAATTGGTCCCAGTTTAAGCCCCGTCCCCAGTTTCAACACGACTTAATTTACCCCCAAACTTTGCACTAGAAACATTCCACGCCTTTAAAAAGCACATTAGAAGTCCTTACTAGTACAACCGCATCCACTCCGCTCTGCACCAACAGGTCCAGTCGGTACTTGTCGTCATCGTGTGTGCCGATGGCTGCACCACAGAGCAGCTGTTTCCGAGAATCTTTGGAAGCTAAGGGGAAGTCTCTGTTCTTCTTCAAGTCTGTGCGAGCGATGATGGACACCAGGGACCCCTCTTCATTCACTATGGGCAATTTACCTGCAGGAGGAACCAAAGGCATGAAAACATGCTCATGCTGTGCACTTAGAAGCAGCTTACCCTGTTCCTTGGTACATTTTTCCCCATCATAGGGCTTCGTGATAATAGCCAAAATTATGATCACGATTATTCACAGATTTGTGCCAAAAACGTATTGCACTGTAATGTAAACAGAGCACTGCTTTAGCATCAACACAACAGTGTTGTGCTACATTCCAGCTAATGTACAAATCATTACAGAAAAATAAAACTGATCCTCATCAACTAAAGTCATGGCATCTCTTGGAAGAAAAATAAATCATTTTAAAAACTTTACACAAAAAACAGAATACTGCTGTCACTTTTACACTGCATTATATTCCTATTAAAAATCTTTGCAAAACAATAAGATGTTTATCCATCTCACCTAAAGACATCTCCACAAAGTAAAATAATCTCATTATATTCACTGTACCAGCATGACATATGTGAATAAAATTTAGCAGAGAGCCCAACAGATACAAGATTTTTAAGAACAATAACAATAACAATATTTCTACTCTATATGTGGCGGTTTAAAAATTCAACATTGGCTGATTTTGTTTTTCCCCTTTCAGACACATGAAACTGATTCCCATAACAATTATTATGTGTAGTTATGATCATAGTTTATCCTTACTGAGAAAATAATGACAAAGCAGTTTAACAATGGTCTTGGTTTACTGTCACTACAAGTCATGGGTTACTCATTTACACTGCAAAATTCTGCTTAGATCAGCTTGTTCTTAGGTGCCCCCAACAGGGACGTTACAAAGTGCCCTCTGGTGGACAAACAGTGCAACATTAACATTAACATGGCGGAAAGTTGTTTTTTAGTTTTTACAATTTCATCTGTCAGCCAGCTGATATATCGGTGGAGCTCTAGCAGAACACAGTGGCTGTGAGATCCCATTTGTTCCCCCTTCCACAGTTTGTTCACAGTGCAGGTCTATCCCACATTGAGAAAATAATTGCATGAGGGGATAAGACATCTTTTGTCCCCTACACTGACTAGACGATGCAGTTGTATTGGTGATTTCAGTGTGTCTTTGTAACCCGGATAGATGTGCTGATGGACTCCTCACGTTCACCTTTTGTGGATGTCTGCACTGACAGTGGATAACGTGAATCATCCAGTGTTAGCTTAGACATTGCATTTTTTCCCCCTCTGCCTTCATGAAGTCATTTTACCACAGTTAGTAGAGCAGGGCAATATGACTATAATTATTTATCACCATATACATGTGAAATTTTGCGATAACGATATAACTGACGATATAATTGACACTAGACAAAATAATTTACAACTCCACAACTTTATTAGTGCAAAAAAAAAAAAAAAAAAAATCAAAGAATTGATTTTAAGTGTGCCGTATTTATAAAAACAAAACAAAAAAACAAACAAACAAACAAAAAAAAAAAACCCACGGTAATAACGACGGCCCGCTAGGATGCTCTACCAAAAATAGTGCTTTGTTGTGTATCTGACGGATGAAAGCTAAACCAGTTCCACACCACTGAAGTTGCAGCATTTTTACAAACCAATTCTGGTTCATCTGTTTCATTCAACAATCCGCTTTCACCCTTCTCATTCTCCGTCGCCGCCGTGCTTTCTCCGCCGTGTGCGTATGGAATCAAAGGCACTGCACATGTGCGTTTTACCCATATTCTATCGCGATATTTCATTTTCTTATCATTGCCCAACATTACACCGGTATTACCATGAACAGTATGACATTGCCCAGCCCTAACAGTTAGTGAAGTGTTTTCAGGTGGCTGAAGAAGTTAGTTTGTTGCTTTGCAGATCGCACTAAATCCAAAGTATTTCCAAACAATGGATGAAGATCTGTTTGGAATAACAACCTCTTTGCCTTTTGCTGTGCCAGACCTTTGCTATTTGTTTTGACTGTTTGATATCTGTTGTTTATTTATCTTTGTAGTGTCACTCATTCAGAGTACATCCAGGAAACTTCAAGCTGCGGCATGCAGGAAACAGCGGTGACTGATATGTGCTGGCACACTGTCAGAAAGTGATTTAAGGACTGCTTTGTGTTCAACCAGCAGGGCACACATTCACATTAACAGTCAATCATGTTCCCGCAATTGTGGAAAGCCAAAATTATGATCAAGGACAAAATCTGATCAACTGGCTCAACTTAATCATCATATTATCAGGTCTTACACGAAACAACCTACACACCTTTCTTACTCCTCTGGAGGATTTCATTGGCTTCTTTCAGAGTCACCCCAGCGGGGGCAACCACCAGATCCTCTCGCTTTGTCATCACCTATGAGAAAAATATTACAAAGGTTTCTAAGAAAGTGTCTCTAGAACATTTTGAGATGTAAAATTTCAAGATCAAACCAATTTTTTGCATGCCCACCTCACTCAGTGGAAGGTCGTGGTCCTCCACCTTCAGAAAATCGATGTCTCTGGATGAGATGATGCCCACCAACTTGCCGCCCATTTTGCCGTTATCTGTGACAGGGATGCCACAGAACCCATGGCGTGCCTTGGCCTGGAAGACATCCCTTACTCGCTCGTTGGGGCTCATCACCACAGGATCTGTGATGAAGCCCTGCTCATATCGCTGGAGAAGGAAGGGAAGGAAGGAAATGAGGAGGGGAAAAAACAGGATGGGGATGTGGAAAAATAAAGAGGGAGCAAAAAAAAGGAGCGGTGAAGGGAACATAAAGGAATCACTGCCTATACTATATAAGCTGGGAAGCAGACAAATACACTGCTCTACACATGCACACACAAAAAAGACACATGAGTTAAGAAAGATGAAAATAAACATGCATAAAAAAGACGAGACAGACTGAACACAGAATCACTACCTTGACTTTGCGAACTTCATTAGCCTGGAACTCTGGAGTGCAGTTGTGGTGAATGAAGCCTATACCGCCTGTTAGCTGCAAGAAGAGATAACACATGCGTGTGTGCCTGAGGATGGTCAGATGTGATAGCAGAACAATAAATGCCTTTGGTTGTTATACTCACTGCCATAGCGATGGCCATGTTGGCTTCAGTGACAGTGTCCATAGGAGAGGAGACGAAGGGGGTCTTCATGGTGATTTGTTTGGTGAGCGCTGATGTCAGGTCCTACATACACAGAAACACTCAGTTTAACCTTTCAAGCCTCACACAGTGGGGTAAGCAGAGGTGGAAATATTTAACCAGTTTCAGTTGAATGGCTGTGGCATTACAACATCACATTCCTTTGGACATTGAAACACTTGAAACTATGTATCAGTTTGTTACAACATACCAGCACAAAACATGTCATGTCATGCTCTGTGTGTGTTTAGATAGTTAAATATTTGAAGCGAAGAAAGGCAACTAAACAGATTTATGAATGGCACTGACATTTCTTTCAACTTACAGGACAATCATGTTGTCTGAGGTGTTTTACCGCCATCTGACTGTTTTCCAGCTTAGAGAAGTACTTATACTTACAGCTATGCTTCAATAGTATATGTCAGGAGGACACAACATACTGTTTTTAATCCGAGTGACTGTGGAGTAAATTTAACATGTTCTCATGGTGACAGACAATTTTTTTTAAATCTTCTGATACAAGCTATTTTTGACAAAATGGACTAAATGCTCAGTTTCAATTAAAAGCCACATGAGAGATGCAAGTAACTTTTATCCTTTTTGAAATACATTGTCCCTTACTTCTATTTTAATAGACATTTGTGCAAAACTCTTGAATTATGCCCAAAAACCTGTTTTGTGGGGTCATGTTGACCTTAGGCCTCCAAACTCTAACAGTCCTAGTAAATGCTTACTGAGTGAAATGCAAGAGCAATGCATCAGTCACCCTAAAACTAAAAGAACATAAGGAATGCTTATACAGCATATCTCAACATGCTGAGCCACCTGAAATCACCATAGAAAAAAAATCCTTCGTTACAACAGTCCAGTCCAAACATGAACACACCAAAACTAGCTGAAAAAAGAAAAAAAGAAAAGAAAATAGTTCAGAGCTACTGTTTAAATGTGCATTGTAAAAAGGATGCATATTAACCAAGTTACACATATATTTGGTCAGACTGTTGCTTTCTATGTCAATAACAAAAGGAAACTGCAGCTCTGACACAAATGTGGTTATGATGTTGCATGAACTAAGTCTAAGATGAACAAGACAGACTCCAAGAGCGCAAACCTCCACCAAGGTAGCTCAGTCTCTAGCCAGTATTTACTTTGGGACTAGAATTGTGTTTTCTATGTATTCATTTTTCTCCTTTGTTCTTTTTCAACATACTGGAGTGTGTAGTACAGTAAAAACAAGTGCAAAGTGCATGCTTTTGGTTTTTGCACTGTTGAAACCCATTTTAATATACTTCACCTAATTTTGAGAATAATTCTGTTTTTATGTGGCTATAGTACATCTGTAACATTCATTGTATTGTTTGGTAAAATTAGTTTAACTGTTTAATAATAAAGAGCAAATTAAAAGCTTTAGATCACGAGTTTTTGCTTAAAAAAGAAAAATGTATTCAGGAATGCTGCACATGTATTCTAATTGTTTTGTATTAAAACAGTTATAACCCGTTATTGTACTCTACATAAAAAGTTCATAATAAAATGAATCAAAATGTTGCCTGTCATTTTATGTAGCTCTAGACCTTCAGATTAATCTATTGACCTTAGAAAAATGGTCATTTCAATCAAACACACTATCAGATTTCCTGCCCCCCCAGACGCCTTTAACCTTGTGAGCCACGGTGCTGTATGGGTTTATGCTGTGCAGCCTTTGGTGACATTTCTCAGAGCACAACATTCAAGAGCAATAAACACAGGAGTTTCTCTGCTACAACCTTACTTGGTCTGGTATGACCAGCAGCTCATGGAGGCTAAAGTTAGTAAACATTAGATAGGTGTGCCCCCACCTCGGTTTGCCAGTTTTGTAGTTAGTTGGTATCCCCTGAATGTCAGAGTGACAGCATTTAGAAAACGTTACGGGGTCTCTTTAAAGTGAAAACAAACTGTGCAATTTATGGGAGCACTGTGAGATAACATTAGAGATGGGAGGCACACAGCTCATAATCCTCACTCTCACCTCATATGCTCCCACCCTGAACATTATCCAGCTTGGATTAGTATAATACTACAACATCGGCTTTAACTAGATTTTGCATGTTGGCAATTATTCGTCTGTCGACTCAACTCACCACTTGATCAGCAGTGAAGTCAATGTAGCCTGGCAGAATCAGGAAGTCACTGGGGAAGAAACAAAAACAGTTAAGGTAAAAGAAAGTTTAGATCTTTTCAGCCTACAGTTCTGAAGCTTCCTTTCAGATGTCAAACACTTTAACCCCCGATGTCTGACTAAACTGGCTTCACTCCAACAGTTAAAAGGAATAATACACTAATTGTAATTGTAAGTATTTTTTGTAAATAGTGAACATGACAGGTTAAATATTGAGCAGGTGATTTTTAAGCTCAGAAATAGTTATGGCATTTGAGAAAAGAACGCATCTTATGCAACCGCAAACTGGACATAACATGAATTGCTTGGACGGGGATCGTCAGTGAGTGTCATGTTCACAAGACTGCAGAGCATAGATGGAGCAGAGTAGAGGCAAAGAGGCCCAGAAACAGACTAAGGGTATGAAAGCATGTCCATCCATGCGACCTGAGAAAATGTGTGTCATTAAGCCACTGCACTTTATTATGCATGAACAGCATTTAAAATCGATTAAACCTGGGGTTCCAGCGGGTCAAAGGATTCACTGATACAGCTTTATTTTCTTACCCATTTAGAAAGAAATAAGAAAAAAAAACAAAAAACACTAAAACACAGTTTGTTTGATTTCCTTTTATTTTGTTTGTATTATATAACAGTTTTGAAATCTTTAATTGCTTAAAAAAAAATTTAATTCATCATTGGATTTTGGATTGCTTGGTTGTCAGAAATAATTACATTCAGATTTTTTTGGGGGGAAAACAGAAAAAGCTGAAAAGTTTCAGAGTCATCTTGTGGATGATTTGATAATCAGTGAATCAGATTCTTAGTTTTCCCTGCTGAGTAAAAAGCAATTTCATTAAAGAATAAACTGTTTTTGTTGTGCAGAGGACTACCGGGCCGACGTTCTAAATATAGCCAGGGTCCACAGGATCCAGCATAACAACACAGGACTGCATGAGCCAGAGCCTAAATTTAGGGCAAGTGTATGCACCGAAGGACTGTTCACCCCTTTCCAATAGGCTTCAACTCAGATTGGTCCAGTATTATTAGCTTAGAAGGGCACCAGTGATCCTTTGACGCACAATGCCCGATTTATGAAGTGAAAACAATTAACATTTATAGAAACTTTCAAAACCTCACTGAACAATTTTGCTGGGATTTCTCTGATAATACATACAGCTGCACAGTTACACAGAGGCAGTGGATTCACCGTGAAACGTTCAATCCTGCGTACAAGGCAGATTTTCAAAAGGCGCGAAATTTAAACAGCGAGTTCATATTTAAATGCCACCAGACTTGCTTGAAAACAAAACAAACAAAACCCAACAACAACGCAAAACACAGGCACACAAAAACAAATTCTTGTTCTTGAAACGGATTGCATTCTGGGAAATGTAGGATCCTCTCTTTTTTGAGGGGGCGCTATCCCCGTTGAGCTAAAAGTAAGCCCTAGTAATAATGCACCTATTACACGATAATAAATGCAACAATTAAGTAACACCCTGGTTTTCGCTCCATAATATTAGTAGAATGTCTTGAGAAACATGAACCACTTACGTACAAACTTAGCTAGCCCAGTCCGACTTTGGCAACACGTCTAATACAGGGGGGTACACACAAAGCCATACAAAATGATTAGCGTTAACTTGGCCTGCTTACCAGGGATACAGGTATAGAGATAAGGTCCTTACTTGTATGTGAGTCCGTCTCCTCCGTTGAACAGCTGCTGTCCCGTCAGCCCGTCATCGGGGACGTAACCGGTTTGCCCGCTGATCAGGTAGTCCGCCATGCTGTCCAAACAGCCTTCACCAGTCCTCTTATCAGCCTTCGACTGTAAATAAATCACCCTAACAAGCTGCCAAGGTGCGCATACAGAAACACAAAAACACACTCTCAAGCCGCACCGGATCAGACACCGACAACTTTCCTCTTTCGCGCCGCGAGCTGCTCTCCTCCTCGTTCAGTTACCCTTCAGTGCGTCGTCAGGCTCCTCC
Organism: Neolamprologus brichardi; assembly: GCF_056152115.1. Taxonomy (NCBI): domain Eukaryota; kingdom Metazoa; phylum Chordata; class Actinopteri; order Cichliformes; family Cichlidae; genus Neolamprologus; species Neolamprologus brichardi. The sequence goes on from NC_142123.1 coordinate 8,595,805, forward strand.
GTGCGCCCTCTTAGCAGTCTGAGCGTGTGCTAATGAAAAGAAGAGGACCAGAAAACGGCACTGTGAGAGATATTCGCTGCTTTTTCGAGCCTCTTCAACCTCAACAGACAAGTGCTCATGTTCTCTCTGCGGCTAACTCCAGCACGTGCATCACTCCCGTCTGACAGCGTTTCCGACACTGCCGTCACATCCGGAAGACCCGCCCCCTCATATATATTATTTCATTGCTGTAGAATTTAATGAAGCTCCTCTTCAGTATTCATACAAAGTTGTATTTACTCTCATATGGGTGACTTGTAGACCCTTTGAAGATAACACACAGATTTCTGACATTTTTAGGGCTCCAATGCTGCTTAAATCCAGCTGCACTGATTTCTGTTGTGTTTCTAGTTTGTTGCCTACAGGGTACACTGGGAGATAAAACATAGTATGGCGAGGTTATCCCAACAGAAAATAATTATTTCAATTCATATTATTTAAATGTAATGATGTCTAACAAGGCTGGACTTTACAAGTTAACGAGTGACACATTAAATGCGATAGCGTCTTTCCCAACCTTTTTTTCCCCCCGAAGGTGTTCAAACCAAAAGAGTCCCCAAGTATTCTGAGCACCTTTTAAAAGTTCCAGGTGGCAACAAGAGCTGCTATGGAGGGAAGGACATGTTTAAATAAATGCTTAGACTACAAGTTGTAACCTATGGTGGTTACATATTTTAAATTATTACAATAGTAACAAAGTTTATTCTTTAATCTGGTAAGTTTATTCGTCAAGTTGACAGCTCATACAACGAGCTTGCTGGTCAGTTAGTAGTCTATAAATGACTGTTTGTTTGTTTTTTTGTTGTTTTTTTTAATTTTTTAATCCTTCTTCAGGAAGTGCTGCCTTACATTTCTTCAGCTAGTGGGCACTGCTGACATACAGAGACAATAAAATCGTTTACCCATATATGCAGTATGTTACTCCTGACACGTGGCTTCAGGATCCAACAGGTATATAAACAAACAGATTTTTTGGGACTTCTGATTCTGTGACATCAACATGACCTTCTTTTATGGCTTTGCACCTAAAATTAACTTGATCTCCAAATCTTCTTATCCTACTGTAAGCTGCACTGGTATAGTGGACAAAATTGATATATTTCATAAAGCTAAATGAATCTCAGCTAATCTGAGCTCAATCATCAGCCCCACACACTGTTGTAAAGTGAAAAATGTGCCTGCTCCCAGTAAACACTTGAGGGTGCCCTCTTCCTCCTATACAAGCTATGTTACTGTGTAAATATGAAACCAGGACACATGCAAGGTCAAGCAGAGCAGTGGGGCAGTGGATATCATCTTTGCCCACTACTACACTTATCTATTTTAGGCTGTAACAGACGCTGTGGGCCTTGCACTTAACAAGGTGCCAATCTGATAATGTCAGAGTAGGGTTTCTGCACTGTGTGTCAACAATGCAGTGCCCGAGAAATTACAGTGATTGTGAATATATCATTTGAATCCTGTTTATATGTATATTTATTAACAAAACGTGTATGTCTTCATTGAAAGACTCTTTCTTTAATTGTCAAGTTTTATGTATCTGGACAAAAATAAAATCGTTTGAGTTAAATACAACTTCAGCAGTGTGTGAAAGAGTGCATGCTATGATTCAGTAGCTCATAGAAGCTTTGGCAGCCATAAACTTGAAGCATTCATTCTCTTTATGGGTTTATTAGTCTCTCTCACATTGTTGTGGAGGAATTTTGGCCTACTTTTTTTTTAACAGAGTTGATTCAGTTCATTGAGGGTTGCTAGCATTAGTTTATGCATAGCTCTCTGTAGGTCCAGCTACAGCAGTGCAGTCATGAGGTTTCAGATGAGGCACCTTGATTATTCTGTCACTCATTCTGTTGTAGATTAGCTGCTGTGCTTGTGACAAGACAAGATCCTGCTACAGTCTCAGCTGAAGCTTTTGTTTAGCAGCATTATTTGTTTTTGTGTTAATGGACTGAATGGTTGCCACACTCTGTATTCTCACTGATGTGTGTCTAACCTCACATCCTACACTAGAATACTTTGGTATACAGAGGAGGCAATTGTTGACTCAGTGACTGCAAGGTGTCCATGTCCTGTGGACTCCAAACTCCTACTTACCTTCTGTATTTTTCCTAATAATTAGAAGTTTAGTTTACCTCAGGTTTCCTTTATCAGATTATTTTTTTTAAATATACAAATACAGAAAACCTTTGAACCTTAAAAGGGTTTTTGTTGTTTTTTTGTTTTATTACCGGTATGACTGTGTTGGAAACAAAATAATGACACACTGCAGGTGTAGGAATGACCTCTGGTAAATGGACTTGTTCTTATATAGCGCTTTTCTACTCTCTGAGAGCACTCAAAGTGCTTCATACAACACGCCTCATGCACCCATTCATCAGCATATTTTTTTTTGTATGCCTAAGTGCTTTCTATCTAACATTCTCACACACATTAATACTCTGACGGATGCATCAGAGAGCAACTTAGGGTTAGGATCTTGCCCAAGATATTTGATATGAAGACTGGAGCAGCTAGGGATTGAACCACCATTAGTCGATCAAAACTTCCTGTTAGCAGATGATCCTCTACCTTCAGAGTTACAGCCATCCCCTGCTGTGTATGACACTCCTCTAATTCACATTGACAGCACAGTGTGCGGGACAAAAAACATTTAGATCTTAAGTCCTATATAGATCAATCATGTCACTGAAATCACTGGCAGGTGAGGTAACATTACCTGGTTGCTGTGTCACCCCAGGGTGAGATATAATAGGCAGCAAGTGACCAGGAGGTTCCTACTGTTTTGGAAGCAGGCCCACAGGAGTGCTACTGTAACACAAATAACCTTGATGATAGCTAGGAGGTAAAAAAAGGTCACTGGATTGGATTCATCGAACTGTTGACACGTACCCCACACATCAACATTGTGGCTGACCACAAACAAGTCTTGCTTGCAGTGTACACCCTGATGGCAGTTGCCTTCTTCCAGTAAGACACCATGTGCTGGCAGTGTCTATAAAAACAAAGTGTATTTATCCATTTCAGATGTTTTATTTGTTTGTTTTTAGAAAGCAGAGTGCAACTTCTTGTTAAGGATGGATCATTAACTCAATTATATTTTCTCCTTTATCCATCCATCCATCTTCTTCCGCTTTATCTGGGGCCGGGTCGCGGGGGCAGCAGCCTAAGCAGAGAAGCCCAGACCTCCCTCTCCCCAGCCACCTCTTCCAGCTTATCCGGGGGAACACCAAGGCGTTCCCAGGCCAGCCGAGAGATATAATCTCTCCAGCGTGTCCTGGGTCTGCCCCGGGGCCTCCTTCTGGTGGGACATGCCCGGAACACCTCACCCAGGAGGCATCCTTGTCAGATGCCCGAACCACCTCAGCTGGCTCCTTTCGATGTGGAGCAGCAGCGGCTCTACTCTAAGCCCCCTCCCGGATGGCCGAACTTCTCACCCTATCTCTAAGGGAGAGGCCAGCCAACCTTCGGAGGAAGCTCATTTCCGCCGCTTGTATCCGTGATCTCGTTCTTTCGGTCACTACCCACAGCTCGTGGCCATAGGTGAGGGTAGGGACGTAGATCGACCGGTAAATTGAGAGCCTTGCTTTTACACTCAGCTCCTTCTTCACCACGACAGATCAGTGCAGCGTCCGCATCAGCGCCGCATCACTCTCCTTTCATTTAGTAAAAAACTGAAATAATTAAAATTCCTTAAAATAAAAAAAATAACAACAACACAACAAAATAAATGTGGAACAAACAATGACTTGATTTTTTGTCCTTTAAACCTTTAAGTGAAATTCTGTGTGAAGTGGTGTTTGTAATTAACACACAAGAGACAGGATCCGGTTTAAAAACTCTCTCAGTAACTCTATTTCTGTATTAATGTACAACCGTTGAAAATTACAGCTTTTTTTTGGTATTTTCTTTTTTTTCAATTTTTTTTTAAAACAATCTATCTATGAAGAGCCATTTTCCAGAAGAAAAGTGAACAATGTCAGCAGGGAAAGGAAAAAGAGAAAACGAGGGCAAAATAAAGTATAGGGGGATGATGGAAAAGAAAGAGGAGCGCATGAGATGGGACGAGGAGAGAAATTAACAGTTTGTTTTCTGCAGCGGAGTGTTTGAGCGTGAGTGTGTGGGCGTGTGCATGCCATGTCAGTGGGAGGTGCTGTAGTGTGTGTAAATGGCAGAGATTACACTCACAGCTTCATAACAACTTCATGATCTGATCAGCGGAGGTGCTAATGTTAGATTTGCAATAGAAAGGGATCACGCCGGCTTGGATCTAGATTAGCTGAGCACAACTGAGCGACAGCATCAGAATGTGGAGACCAGAACGGGACTGATTCGGTAGTTTTACTTCAGCCATAACGACTCTTTGCTGGCAGCGGTTGCTGGAGCAAAAGACAAAACAGTGGAGGGAAGGTGTGTTTACTATAAAACACTAGTGACTGAATCTAAAGAAGTGAATGTTCAAACAAGTGTTTGTTAAAGAAATGAAACCTTCCCTCCAGCATGATGCAGGTTCTTGCATCATATGAGAGGGCTGTGGCACCCATCATTGAAGATATCACTCTCCAACAGTGAGAAGATGATGCACTACAAACCCCAACAACAGAACTTCTACACTCAGTGTTTTCTTCCCCCAAAAAATATCTGGAGAGGAAACTAAATTTCACCTTTGCATGTGCAACTACCATCAAGTGGAATCTAGCCATTATGGTCGCTGTAACACCACCAATCTGCACCTTCTGCTCAAAGAAAAAAATAAATAAAAGAAACAAAATACTCTTCCCAGCTTTTCCTCATTCTTCTCCATTCATGGCAGTTTGACTAGAGATTATGCCACAAAAGGTCACCAGCAATTTTTTGCAAAAAGCAGCTCTGCTCTCTTTTCATAAGGCTTCACTCTGCTTTCAGGTGCTGGTGCCAGTGTCTCGATGTTTACTGACAAATAAAAAGCAAAGCAGCTGACAGAAGACCTCTGAGCTTTGACCTACACGATCAGATCTGAAATGATGAAACCAGTGTAACCTCGGTAAAATTGATGCTTTGAGGCAAAAACCTGTAAACGCGGCGGGGATGATGAAGAGGTATGGCTGATACAATCGTGCCACTCTGTGGCCCTGCAGCCTTATGGGAGTGAGGGGGAGGGAAAGATGGAAGCAAACAAGTGAGTGCAGTGAAGCAAAAGGAGGGGGTAAAGTATGACTGCACCGAGGCGTGGTCATGGAAGGAAGTAAAGGTTAGGAGGCAGGGAAGGAAGAAAGTAAAGAGGGAGATGCTGGTGCTTTGCAGTCGCGATGGAGCTTCAGGTGTCGTGGAAATCCTTCAGCAGCGTGCGTCGCCTCTGCTCAGCAATGTGCATCTGATTTTCCAGATCCTGCAAAAAAGAAAAGAAAAGAAAAGAAAAAAGAAATCAATCACTATTATTTTAAAACAATACTTTTCTGTCAATAAAAATCATATGAAACACTGGAATCCAAAACTCATCAATGAACTGAACCATCTAATGGATCTCAGTAGGATCACTTATTCCCTTGTGTCTGAGATCCACTGTTTATCAAATTAATGAGCCATGGACTTGCCTAAAACAAAAAGTCACCTATTTTACTTGGAAATCAACTCAACAACAAATAAATACTCCACCATGCTTCATGTGCTGTCATTACTTGGATGTAATGAAACCAGCAACAGATTCCCATGGCTGTCATCCTGTCGTTTTCTCCTCTTACAGACCTAATGCATTTCCCCTCCCTCCCATTGTTTAGTATACTCTCTCACCCCTCTGTCACTGGCGCTGAGCTCCCCCTCGCCTCCTCTCTCGTAGCTGTCGGCTCGCTCGACCTTCCACGACAAGTTTTCTATCTCTGCTTCCAGCTGGGCCTGCTGGTACTCAAACTACAGAGGACACATGGAGGAACACAAACATCAGCTCACCCAAAGAGAAATCTGACTGAAGTCACAATTACATTTGTTGAACAGATACAAAGTCAGTGGTAGGACAGTAAAAGGAAGACACTGGAATCACAGCTGATATTATATCATTTATTGAAGCTTGTTTCTCACCAGTTTCTTGCGCGGGCCCGACTCCATGTAATAGGCGTAAGGGTAGGTATACTGCAGTGTGTAGCGACACTGGGAACAAGACAACATGCAATCACAACACTGCACAGGCTTACTTGAGTTATTTTACTTTGCACACAAAAACTCAAATTTGTAAAAACTTGATTTTTAAGCATCACAAAGTTAAACTTTATCACCATCTGTATATACTCAACCCAAGCAGCACATATGTTGCATGTGAGGCATTTTCATAGACATGTTACAAAGCAGATTTTCACTTTGAAATCCTTTAAAAGCAGAAAGGAACCAGTTGATCAGTGCAGTGTTAAAAGTGTATTTGCACATTTACACTGATATGCTGGGAGACCACATGCTCAGTGTGTTTGTGAATTCTAGTTAATCAAAGATGTTGAGTTATTTCAGCTCAAACTTAATTGTAACTATGATTCAGCCCAAAGGAAATGAATAAATAGATCATGGTTGATATTTTTTGTTGTTGTTTTTTTCCTATGTGCATCTGCTTCCCCATTTCTGCATTTCCACCTCTGTAACTCACTACCCATGCATGCATGCAGCCACAGTACCTTTGCCAGTAGCTTTGCAGCGTTATGCAGGTACTGCCAGTCAATCCAGGTTCCCAGATTGTTCATTACTCTCTCCTGGATCTTCTCCTGAATCCTCTGGTATGTCTGAGCTTCCAGCTGGAGAGATTTGTTGTGATTCTCCCACTGGTGGGAAAAAAATTAAATATTAGTTTGTTTCTAGCAGTACGACACTTTAGATGAGGTGCAGAATCTTTTAATTTCCAATGTCCTACAAAGCTTTTATACAATGTTAAGCTCCCTTGTGTCTAAAAATGTAGGTTTGTTGACAGTGTAAGAAGCTGTCAACCCAGTAAAGCTTCAGAGAAAATGAAATTTAACAAAAGATTAACAAACAAAATACCAAAAAGGTTTGTATCAGAGTGTTTGGAAACAGGACATAAAAAGTCAGGTTTGTTTAACCTGGAGCCTTTCTATGAAAAAAACAGCTTACCCTCTCAAAGTAGAAGAGATATTTCTTGAGGGCCTCTCTGGCCTGAGCCTGCTGGCTCTGGTTGACTATATCAGGATTTTCTTTGTAGCGACTGCACTCGTAGTATTCACTGCCATGAGTCTTCCAGTCTCCAAGACACATCCAGCAGAAGTCTTTCACAGGAGGGAAAACAAAACAGATTTATGGACTCTCCACAGTACACACAAGTATACCAAAAAAAAAAGGCCATAATTATAACTTCAGTTCTTATTTCTAGTAGTCTAAAGAGGATGATGTGATAGAGTGGTGGATAATATATTGTTATGTCAATGAATGACACAGAGATTGATTTAACCACATTTTTGTGTAACTGATAATTGGAGTAGCTCAGAAGAAGCCGTGTCTGCTAGTCCGCCAAACCGCAGCTTCTAACGTTTTGTTTTCAAGAACATAGTAGCAAACCGGGACTGGAAATTTCTTGGAAATGCAATCATTATCCCAGATGGATGCAAATTGCTCCACAGAATCCTCCTCTGAATCATAGAAGAGGTGTGACATTTTGAGACAGCCAACTTACCGTGTTTGCACTTGGAGCATTGCTGAAACAAAGAAAGAAGAAAAAAAAGGAGGAAGTCAAATTAGTGAACCAGAAACCTGAAAACACAATAATTTAAGATTCACTAGGACCGTGATTCAAAGCCATTCGGCAGATCACACAAGACTAATGAACACAATGCTGTCACACATACAGCTTAGAGACTTTACTAAATGAAAAGCAAAAACAAATAAGTAACATCTTTCTGGAATGATTCACTCAAGTGGCAAATGATTAGAGCTGAGGACAGCAGCTCTCAGAATGTGAATGTATTTTTAGTGTTTCCTGTGTTCTGGGAAAGTGTGAATTTCAGCTCTGACTCACCATGTGATTGCACCCTCCATTCTTCTCAATGCAGATATTGCACTTAGGACACTAGAAGACAAACAGAGCTCTTAACTTCCTACTCCGAGCTGAAAATCTGCAGTGTTTATACAAATTACATTTTCAAACTGTGTCAGATTTGTGACCAACGGAGAGTTCAAAACGAAAGTAGGTGTGCAAGCGCACAAGTGTGCGAGCAACAGCAGTTACAGTACATGCGCATATCAATGTGTTTACATGCAGACGTTCTTACATCTTTAGTGTGGGCGCTGATGTAGTTTGCAGTCTCTGAGTCGTCTGCACATTTGGTCAGCCATTTCCTAATTGTTGCACAGTCTGTGGGTGCATGATACATCTGACGGCATTTGAAACTGAGGAAAAGATAACAAACAAAGACAGTGATAAGCTTCACTGATTACAGTGACATAAAAAACAGACCGAAGGTGAAACTGAGTAAAGTTCTCAGGAAAAAAATATGAACAAATTACAGTAGCGACACAATTCCACCATATAAAGTCTGAACAAGTAACAGATTCTGCAAATAATTCACCCCATAGCTTCTGGATTCATAAAATAAAGATTCTAATAATAATTTTTTTTTTAAAAAGTCACATAAGGGGAAAAACTTCAGAGGATAATTTTTAGTTAAACATCTGTATGTGAAACAATGATCCAATTTACTAATTCATAAAAGACGATGTTAGCTCTGTACATATCTGTAAATGTGCAAGTTTTTAATGTTTTGAGCCTAGATTAAAAACATATTTAAAAACAAGTTTCAGAGTTTCAGTGAAATCTGTGAGAAAATAAAGAGAAAATAATAGTAATCTGTGTCTTATTTTTATGTTTAGCAGCATGTTATTCTACTAGCAGGATTTATAGCCAGCACAAAAGAAAAAAAAAAAATCAAAAACAACAACACCCCCCTCCCAAACAAACTAACAACAGTATAGTAATGATACTTTTAATTAGACAGCAAAACAAATTAATAATCTATGTGTGAAATTGTTACTGTAACTTCAATGTGTCACTTACCAGAAGACTTCACTGCAGCGGCTACACTGCACTCTACGTGCCCGTGGCTCCTGCACTTTGATGACCATGGGACAGTCTGCACCTGGACACAGCTGCAATTGGAAGTGACTCTACAGAAAGCACAAAGAGACCATTAATGAATTCACCTCCAATGTAGGCACAAGTATCTGACATAAGACAACCTTGGTAATTAATTCCAACTGATGATGTATTTCTTTATCATCTGAGGGAATGATTGCTGGAAATGACTGTCTGATTGAGATATAAGAATTGGCATTAACAAAGATACCTAGCTGGTGAGACAGACATATATACAGGAAAGAAGTCAGATTTCACGCTGTGTGTGGAACATTCACTGATTCAAAGCAAACACAAATAGGCCAACTCAGTTCTCACTGCCTCTCCAGATGCTTCTCATTCACTATACATGCAGACTTTGACACAGTATCTGAGCAAACACAGAGACTGTCACAGACCTCGACATAGTCTCTGAAGAGGTAGCGTCTGTATTTGTCCTTGAGCTCCTCTCCTGGCAGCAGTGGCAGGACAAAGTCTTCTGGCATCTGCAGGGAACAGTCCTGAGCCATACACGAGATACCTGAACACACAAACACACATTTATTACAGTCCTAAATCACAGACAGTGAGACAAATAAGATGTAGACAGTGACTTTGGAGACCTGTGTGCTTAATAGTACAAATGAACCCACCCTTTAAATTTAATTACAGCCATCCAAAAGTTCCACTGCAGCCATGTTTGGCCTAAGTGGGCTGGTTTCTTGTGTTACACTGACCTACAACTAGACTGGGGTCATCTGTCACCACAGACCCTTCCTTAGTGCAGCTGATATAGAGACACTTATCAGACTGAGGAGGACTTGGTTACATGGACTGACTTTATCAGAGAGACTGTTAAAGGCAGTACAGGGACGTGCACACAAACATCCTCACACATCTCACTGCTAAAGCATTTGCACTCCCACACACATGCAGCTACAGGGAGCCTGGTAAACTATGCACTTTATCACACATAAAATGTACAAGAGCTGAACCCAAATATTGGACCATTCTGATCATTTGGATCTCAGCTTAGGTGTCTGACCTCTCTCTCAGTCACAGGAGCGATCGTCAGGCTTCACTTCATCTAGTTGTTGCTAACATAGGTTTGTAACTAGATTTACCAACTTTTTGTCAGAGTGTAAGGTGTTCCTCTCGTCCTGCGGCTACACTGGTTTCTCTTTTTCGTCTGCTGAGTGAGTAACAGTGAGGAGCAGCAGTAACCGCTCATGGAAAAGAAAGGTATCTGGCACAGGTCTACAGTATAATGCTCAAAAAACTTAGAAACGATCAATGTACACACCCACACACCCATCTGCCATCCTGCTGACACAAGCACACTCTTTCACAGACACACACTGATAAATGAGGCTTCTGCAGGAGCATGTCTGCCTGTTTAACTCCACACCAGATGGAAATCATCAAAAGGTCACATTACACCACCTTTATCTTCCAAGTCCAAAGACATTCTTTCATTTTCCACACATGCAGAAGCACAAATAAATATGGACATCCGGGATGTGCAGTGTTTTCTGTTAGTAAACATGGTATTGCTGGGTGGCTGATGTAGCGCAAATTAAACACCACTCTGCAAACTACGCTGGTTTGGCAGTAAAGCAAGGCAGATCAGAGGCTGAAACCGTGATGAAACCCTTAGTGGACAAATACACATACCAGCGCATAAATATACAAAGTGCAGACATACAGATTCTTGAACAGACGTTTGGGAGCTCTGATCAAACAAACTGTGACTCACTCCCACTCTAATAACCGCTCTGATGACTAGAGAGATGCTTACAAACACGCTTGCTGTGTACTCACCCACTCCCGTGCCATCTTTGACCAGTACGGTGCAGTGCTGCTCCCAGCATGCTTTACAGAAGGAGTGCTGGCAGGGCAGTGCCAGCAGAGAGTCTCTCCGTACGACCTGTAGACACACACCACACTGGAGGGACTGAGGGGCCTGAAAGAGAAATCGAGATTATCAGCCTGATGAACCAGAGAGCTTGTTGGTAAGCTCAAAGTTTCTGACAAGAGCAGTCAAAGGTCATTTTTATTAATATGGTGCGTTTAAAACAACAAATACACATTAAAAGACAATAAAGAAAATAAAAATACAATAAACTTCTTAGCTCAATGGTAAGTAGAAGTTATTTTTTAAATAAAGATTTAATAAAGACAAATTTCACGTATTAATATAAAGCCAGAGTACTCTGATCAGCTGTGTTAGTACAAGTGGATTATCTGGTGCATTACAATCACAGTGACTTTGATGCAGACATGAGTACAGAGTTGAATCAGTGACAACAAATGATTATACCCCACTCACAGTGACTGATTTGCACGTGCTGCTGGGCTGGACCAGAGCGTCTGACAAGAGCAGAGACGAGTTGGACTTATATCTGTGGAAAGCAGAGGTCAAATGAGGAACTCAACAGTATATTAAAGTTGATCAACAAAGAAGTGGATGTTAAATGCCTGAAGAGATATCAAGTCGAATGTGTTACTAAGTATCAATGAGTACTAAAAGTAACTGTAATTTAAGTTTATTAACTTTTTGATACTGTCTGCCATAAGTTGTTAAAAAAACCCAACTACAAACAAACAAACAAAAACAAAAAACATCTAGTCTGTGCAGTTTAAACAACACAAAATGAAAAAGAAAAGAGTGTCAGAGTGAACTAAAAATGTGTGTTGGCAGTTGCAGAGTGATATTACACAGGAAGATGATGAGATAAAAACAGTGAAGAAGAGAAACTGCAAGGGCAGAAAATAAATTTGAGAAATGGATGTGAAGGACAGATAGTGTAAAAGAAATTCTGCAAAGATGAGAAGCAGTGGAGACATACCTGTCCAATATCTGTGAAACCTGCCAGTGGAAATGCGCTAGGATCAGTTTTGCTACTGACGGTACAACCTGTGGGAGAAAGAAGGGACGCAGAGATGTTGAGATGTTGCTTCAATGATGTCCAATTCTAAGAAATAAAAGATTGCTTAAACGATTGGTGCGTGACTTCCTTTGTTGAAAGACTGCTACTCGAGCTCTGTGTGTAATTCTACAAATGACTCAGATCCAAGTTTGGTTGATGGTCAAAACACTGCATTACAGTCCTGACCTACAAAGGTTTCCCTCTTAGTAAGACCTCTGCTACACAACAAGCGACTTAGTGGCAAAACAAAAAAGTAGACAGTTCGTTCAAAGTAGTGAATGTCAAGATTTGATGAACTGAGCTTACGATAAAAGAAATGCCATTACAATTTTATAATAAAGAAAAGACACTCCAAGTCTTCTTAAATGTAACACTGTCTTTGTGTCTTTGTGTTTTAAACTCTTAAAGTACCCCCTAGGACTTATTCCAGCAAAGGCACTGAGACATACTTGTTTATTTTACCTAGTGCCATCAAGAAAAACACATGCCTCAGTTCTGCTAACAGGGGACTGCAGTTGTGCAGTGCAGCTGTCAAATTTGACTGTGTGGAACTGTGAGCAAAGTTGATGTTGATGTTGATGGAAAACAACCTGTCGACTTAGCAATGTTACCCAAAACAGGTGACCTGAAGGTATAAAGTTTTTTTTTTTAAATCTTTTACAGATTATGTAAAAATGAGAAAAAGGGGTAAAAGCCCAGACCAAAAGTTTCACTCCGTTCTTTAAAGCATCCCACTGACAAGTATCACAGTTTGTAAATGTTTTCACTTCTTGTTTAGGGAATTTCTGCCTGTTTTTGACTGCAAACACCTTCTGAAAGATTCTTGCACTTTTCAGGTCTCTCCACTGATTTTTGATCTGCAACCCTGCCCCTTTTAGACATCAAAGTACTTTTACAACAAGAGCACTGAAGCCATTGTCTTTTTTTTTAAAAACACATACTAATAATTGCATCAAGAATTTATTGAAATACGACTGAAGTAAATCCACTGCCTCTAGTTGCAACACACGCCCAAATCCATCCCTGCACTTAACAGCAGGGGAGATGTTTTCAATTAGTCGCCCTTTTTCCTACAATCAAACCTTCACTCATTGTCAAAATGTTTTACTTTACATTCCATCAGTTCAAAAGACTGGTATTGGTGATTTATTTATTTTTTATGTTCACCTGGAACCTTCTGACAGCAAGTTCTGTGATCTAGACTTTCAAAAAGGTATTTTGCAGTTAACCTCCTAGGACCTGGTGTCCACATATGTGGACATCACATTTTGGGTTATTTAGACCAAAATACTTAATTTTGCTTGACATCCACTTACGAGAACATTATACTGCCACTGTTCTATCGAAATTTAAAGTGAATGTCCTCATATGTGGATCTAATTTTTCTCAAGAACAAAAATCATGTTAAAAAAAAAAAAAATCTTATAAGTCGTTGTTTTTACATTCATCAGGCCCCAATCAGCCCAAATAGCAAAAAGAAATTAAAACGCATGCCATGAAAGATTTCAGTTGAAAACTACATCTTAATGACATTAGGAGCAGAGCAAATGGCCCCTAAAAAACGCTGTGCCATCTATTTTCACACATGAACATGTGAAACATTGTTCTAAGGTGTGTTTTCCCACGGGTAACACATACCACAAGCTAGTCTGCATCAACTGAATTCTAACTACTGGAAACACTGCCTTTTTCTTTTTTTTCTTTTGTTTTTAAAGCCAAGGGGGCTGCATGAGTAAAGCATGCATGAGGAAGGATGCAAGACTGCATGCCACCGCATGCCTTCCTTGACTCTTCTGCAACATTTCCTGTTTCTCTCTTATCCACCTTTCCAATAGATTCTGCTCCAATTGAAAAATAAATAAATAATAATTTGCTCCATTTGATAAATTTACCCAACTGCAATTTTGTTGGTGATCCATGATAACTTTGTACCTGTTTCTTATGAAACTTTGTAAACAAGAAAGAATTAGTTTTGTAATATTTTCAATAACATGACATATGAGGCATGACAAATGAGGGTGACCCATACTGAATTATCTAACTTGGGGGGGGACAAAAACAAAAAAACAAAAAAAACAAAACAAAACACACACTTGCACCCTGCTTTTGTCTTTCAGATTTTGATTTCACACACTAAACCAATGTTTTTGAGAAGAGTGCAGCTCCACTCACCTTCAGTGCGGCAGCCACAGTGTTAACCTCCTCCATCAGCACCCGCTGGCTCTCTTTGTAGGTCAGACAGGTGAACTGGTACTCCTCTGGATCGAAGGAGTCGGCGCCTTGTTGCTCCACGTCACTGGCCACTCCGTCGTAGTATCCTGCAATATCACCCGGATCCTCCTCTTCTCCTCCATCATCCTCATCCTCCTCTTCTGAGTTCACCCCGAAGTCTTCCTCGTTGCTATCCGACGCCTGGCTATTCATGTCCACAGACATCCAGTCGACTGATTTGATAACCCGGACAGGTAGACTACCCGCCTACCTGTCGGATCCTACTCGTCCAATGAGCTGAAATGGCTTGACTGATGCGCCACCTCCTCGTTTCTCGCCGCCCTCTTTCCACTTTCTCGTGCCACTTCACTCTACGAGACACCGTGCCTTCCTGTCTGCCTGAAGCGCATACACAGCGCGCTCAGCAGCAGCGGAAGAAGCAAAAGAAGTCACACTCCCCGTCACTCATTTGGAAAGTTTGTTTGGATAATCTGAGGAGAAAAAGACTGGAGGAAAGGGGAAAGGGGAAAAAGAGAGTTGAATAAGGAAAATGGAAAAAAAGAGTTAGAAAAACAAGTGGATAAAAGGTGGATAACATTTCCTGATGATCATTTGTTTTTTGGAATTATAGACAATTTATTTTTTTTAAGAATGAGCAATTCTAGCTTCTTAATCCAAAACAAGCCGTTTGTCCACGCCTGCCCTCTCCCTTCAAGTTTCATTTACAAACACCATTTGTGTACATGAAAGACAATAAATACATAAGTAAATCTAGAAACGATGCCTGCATTATCACATGGTAAAATACAGTGACACAACATATGCACTAAGCCACTCAATGTTGACTTTCTTATTTTGGTGAGAGTCTCTAATGCCATTTTCTCCATTTCAACAAAGTAAACACGTACAATGAAGTGAGCACTAGGGCTGGGCCATATCATATCTTTCACGGTAATGCCGGTATAATGTTAGGCAACGATAAGAAAATGAAATATCGCATAGAATGTGGGTAAAACGCGCATGCGCAGTGCCTTTGTTTTCATACGCACATGGCGGAAAAAGCATGGCGGCGACGGAGAATGAGAAGAGCGAAAGCGGATCGTTGAATGAAACGAATGAACCAGAATTGGTTTGTAAAAATGCTGCAACTTCAGTGATGTGGAACTGGTTTGGATTTCGTCCCAGATACACAACAAAGCACATTTTTTGGTAGAGCATGCAAGCGGGCCATCGTTATTACCGAACCTATTTTATGTGGTACACGGCACTCAAAAATTTGTCAAAAAATGTTTTAGTACGACTTCGCTAAACTAAGCATTGTCAGAGCATTACGGCTACCGTAGTCAGGAGGCTTGCGGAGTACTATGTACTTTGCTTCAACATAATATTACCGCATCCTGTGTGTATAGACTCTTTTTAAGTTTTGTGGATATTATACATTAGGGGTGGGTTTTGATTATCGATTAAAATCGATTCTAGCTTGGATAACGTGATATTGATTCATTAAAATCCTGAATTGATTTTTAAATATAAATTTATTTTATTTATTTTATTTTGCCCTCTGGTTAAACCTCACAAAATTTCAACAACCACCAAACAGCTAAAACAGTAAATGAGTAACAGTAAATAACAGTAAATGAGAGCAGGTACACGGACTGTGCACAAAGACGTAAACACAAAGCGCGGACCCGCCGACGGATCAGAATCAGTGAGATGTCGCCTTTCTCACCCGATGGCACGGACACGGTCGGGGCTGAAAGCCGACAGCTCACCGATTCTGATGTTTCGGCGGGTCCGCGCTTTGTGTTTATGTCATTTTTGCGCTAGATTCTGAACCTGCAGGTTTGATCTCTCTCCAAACAATATTGACTGAACCAGCAGCAAAAGAAGATCCAAACTACGCTTCACATAAACATCGTCATGAATTCCCTCTGACTTTTCCTGTTTTGCTTCCACGATAAAAATCATACTTCATGCAGAGCTCGTTGTCGCTCTCTCTCAGTGTACTTCAAGAACAGTTTCACATCTAAAAATCTATTTTCTGCATTATTCGCTTGCTTATTACGCACAAGTCTACCATTGTTTACAGCGCTGTCGGACGCTGGTTTTTCCTTTTACTTACTTCCGACAAGAAAGCCTCATTTCTGCTGTTCAATAGGCCTGCTGAACAAATTTAAACTTTTTAAAATAAAAACTAATAAAAACTCTGTAACTTTGCTCTGCTTCACTTCAGCAGCATCAGGTAATGTTCATATGTTGATTAATGGTTTTCTTTCACTTTTGATCTACTGCAGAATATTTTTTTAAGGTCATCTGCTATAAAATCCCAGGCCAGGAAAATCTTCTTCACGTTTTTCTGTGGTTTATCCTCAGTTACTTTGACACAAAGGCATCTGCTGTGATGCTCACACCTTTGATAAAGTCTCGCAAGTGTCAGCTTTCTTTTTATAGACAAAAAATATGGAAATGTGCTGATGTGTGATCAGAATTATAATATTTCTGACTGTCTGAGTCAAAATTTCCTGGATTCAAATCGATTCGAGACCTTGTGAATCGGAATCGAATCGATTGTAGAAATCAGTGACGATACCCAGCCTATTATACATGGTTATGCTCAGGATATGTCGGCCAATTTCCACTGGAAATGCCTTTTGGTTAAACTGTCAGTGAGGAATTTGCATTTGCACTGTTAAATTTTTATATAGCTTTAATGCACAAAAAAACCAAAAAACAGCTGCTTGTTTATGTGAAAATACATTGATGTTTTTTTTTTCTTTGCACTAATAAAGTTGTAAAGTATTTTGTCTCTCATCAATTATATCATCAGTTATATCGTTATTTTCAAATATAGTGATAAAATTTTTACCCATATTGCCCTGCCCTAGTGAGCACGTAAATAATCTATAGTACTGTGCAAAAGCATTCAGCCACCCATATTTCTTTATTTTTTCATTTGAAGGAGCCGGACTTTCTTGTAATTGTTTAAAGTGCTCTCGAGCAATAGTTCTCCAGGTTTTCTGAAGATCTTTCAAAGAATGTTTTGTGGGGGGGTTTTGCTGCTTTTTCACTTATTTTCAACCCAGTCCTTGTGCTTGACTGTTTCTGGAAGATTTTTCTGTTTGTTTGTTAAGCTTCTTAACACTGACCTAAAAATCATTCAAGCATTAAAGAAGGCGCCTAACTCAGGATATGAACCAGCGTTGTGTCTATACATAACAGACAACTTGGCAAAAACTAATTGTAAATTGTACCTGCATGCACTTTGACACTAGCATCCTGTCACAAAAACACAATTTGTTTCCTCTTATAAAAAATGCTAAAGATAACACAGTTTGTCCGGCATAAAAATAATTTTTTGCCCCAACTAGGTGATTCCCAAAATGCTATAACCCAAAAACCTGGCATAGATTGGCAAAAACATGAGGAAATTAAACAATTCGAGGACCAAGTGGCAGGCCTAAAAAACTATTAATGGCAGATGAAAAGTATCTGATACACAGCGGAACACTGTCAGTCATGGACCAGCCTCCCCAGAGCCCGAACCTCAACATTACTGAAACAGTGGGATCATCTTGACAAGAGAACAAAATGAAAGGCATCCAAGATCCAAAGAAGAGCTTTGAATGTCTTCAAGGAGCCTGGAGAACTATTCCTGAAGACTACTTTAAGAAATTACAACAAAGCATGGCTAAGAGAGTTCAGACTGTGTTGACAAATAAACTTTATTTTTGCAGACTACTGTAAATAAATCCCTTCTATTTTTTTTATTACTACATAATTCTGTAAACAAATTACATACTGCAAAGCTAAATTAAACAAAACAAACAAACAAACAAAAAACAAACATGTATTGACAGATAACCAAAGATAAAAATAAAATTAAAAAAGCCTGAGTAATAAACTCTAGTTGGAAAAAAAAAAGAAAAAGGGAGGAACCATAAAATAATAGAAATCATATTTGAAGACATAAAAGCTTATAAGCTGCAGATAAGGTTGAACAGGGCTTTCACAGCTGTCAAACATCTACTACCATGATATCTTTTCTAGGAATCTCTGAGTAATACCTTGGAACATTGGCTCACAATGTCAAAATGCACTTAAAAGAATGGCAGCAAATACAATATAATGATCAGTTATCATCTTCAATGTGGTAGAAAGCAAATGTCCCATAATCTCTAGAAAATTGTGTTCTGGTAAAAGGGAATAAATAAAAAATAAAACAGATTAAAATTGATTTAAAATGATTGTTACTAAATAAACACAAGACAAAAAAAAAAAAACAATTAAAAAAAATGCCTGTGCCAGAGTTTAATGACAAACTGAAGTAAACTGGAATGAACTAATGAACCACATGACCTAATCACATGTCTTCTTCCTTGGGGAATGCAGATGGATGAGATAGAGATACTGGGTCAAATGAATTTGACCACCATTGTTTTTGACCGTTAACAATACTGACTTTCCTAGAGTGTTGTGAACTGCATCAAGCTGGCAGCAGTCTTTGTGAGATGTGATTAAATACACTTTAACTGGAAGGCAGATGGTGGATTTTAGTATTAATTTGTCTCCGTTATGTGTGGATGAAATGTTGACTTTGTGATTTAAGTCATTCCGAACAGAGGACCTGGTGGTTCACACACTGAGGAGAGCCTGAAATGACTTTTTGTAAAAATTTCTCAATAACACACTTAAATGGAGTCGTCAATCAATCACAAGCACATAACAGTATAGCCGTGGTGTACAACTGGATTCAACATATCAGAAAACCGGGTTGTTGTTTTGTTTTTTTTACCCAGACTAGCTCGACTGATATCATACAGATATTAGTTGATTTACAAATCTGATTATCTGATAGTTATACATACACATACAATATTTTTGTTTTACCTTTCAGACACCTGAAATAGATTTCATTAGCATCTGTTCAGCGTAGCTAAGCGTTTACTCTCTGTTCAGCTCTGCTGAACATCATCAGCTGTTTATGTTAGTGTTTCCAAAAATGTGCGTTGCCAACAGTGAAGTTAACAAGTCCCTTCGGGTGGTCAAAGTATGCAACGATAACACTCATAACAGAGGCGAAAGGTGTTTCACCAGTCTCTTCTTTACTTTTAACATTTTTATTTATGAGTCATAAATATGCAAGCTTGTTTGCACCACTGGGCCAGCCACAGATAAGCCATCATTTCAGGTCATATCAGAATTTCGAGTTCTGATATGAACAACTACAAATTTTGAGACAATGCCCCAAAGTTTCATTACAGTGCTGGAAACAAGCTTCCATATTATAAACACCAATACGCATAGATTACTCCTACCTAATTCTAGCCACTAATATTGGACCTCCAGTATATCGGCTGGGGTCTAACAAAGACAGATGCTTTATATAAACTGCATTTACTTTCTAAAACCAACGCTGCACAGAACTTTACGTTTTTTAAAAATATGGGCGAGAAGCTTGCGTTTTTTTTTTTTTTTACTTCTGGGGAAAACGTGTGTCTTCGCCGTGTAATACAAAGTAATCCCCCCACTTCTGAACGGAAAACACACTGAGGATAACTAAAACAGTGACAGCACAAAGGCCCCCCTAGTAGGCTTGTTTCGACATGTGATTTGATCAACAGACACGGGATCAAAGACGACTGCTGGCACCGGTGTTCAAAATGTGACTTTGTAAATATCCACTGGACAGAAAACAAGGTTAGCCGGGAAAGCCTGCCAGTCGGCCCCGGCAGACAGACGAACGCTCGCATTCCACCCGATCCAGGATAAAAATAGGCAGCAAACTGGGTGACACACATCTTGCTAGGCTAATGTATTACAGCGACTCAGCACAGGTTTGATAACAGGTCTTGTGGGAGGATGAGGGTAGCGGGGAGTCGAGATTAAATTACGCAAATAAGCACCCGGTCGTGCCTGGACTTCAGCGTTTCGGCTCAAAGCGCCTCTGAAGTTAAATCCACACAACAACTGGCTAACTTACCGTTAGCCGGATTAGCTCCCTGGCTAGCGTACTGGTATTTCTGTTGAGCAGAGGAAGTAACGCAATTGCAAATCCACGACTCGGACGAGTTACGACTGTTGAACACCTTCATAACACACTTGCAAAAGTTTTCAAGGAACACTTTTAATGTGTTCCCCAACAAGAATTGACAACATAAGAGCTAGCCAGGTAGCCACCCCTCCTCCTCATTCCCCTCCCGCTGTGCCTCCGCCTCTCATCCACTCTAGTCCGGGGATCGAGATGTAAACAAGGGCCTCTGGAGAAGCTCGGGAGCAAAGAGGCACATTTACACAACCGCTGCGTGAATTTCCACTGTTTAAAGTCGGTGGGGTTTACCTCTTAGTGCAGAGTCAAGTCAGCCCGCGGTGACAACCAGAGGCGAATTTGGAGTAAGGAAATCCTAAGCGCGATTTACACGCTTTTGCTTGGCTGGTAGGCGGAAGATAGACCGTTACAGGGGTACTTAACAGTGACGTCACGTCCGCGTTTCTCTCGCAGCCTTGCGCGCTCTCTCTCTCTCTCTCTCTGTAAAGAAAGATGCAGCACTTCTTGTTTTGTCCGGTAGTATTCAAGCACCAAAGATCTGCTTTGTTTTGTTCCAAACATGCATCTGGTTAAATGCATGTTTTGATCAATATACTTTTCCTTGGATGTTTGACCTTCACTATGCAGAGAGATTGATTTATTGATTTCATGCTGAAAAGAGGATTAATAGAGATTGAAAATGTGACGTCATTCAAGGGTAAAACCGCAAAGAATTCTGGGAACTCGTGGCAAGAGGTACTAGCGCACGCAGGCTTTCAATTGAAATCAGTTACACAGCGATAAAAAGAAACACAAAAAACTGTCAAGAAGCGGTTGTATTATTAACTGCAATAGCCGGTCGCATGACAGCCACGGGAAGCCGACGGGTAAAGAGATCATTTTTTTATCGGATTACATCGTTGAAGAGAAATTATTCGAGCCATGTTTCTGAAGTAACAAAGAGGCGACAGATGGCCTGGATTGCAGCCATTCAAAGACCAAATATAACGTCCCAGAACATCCAGCTCACAGGTTAGTCTGCTCCAAACATTTCCACAAAGGTCAGTGTTTTGTAGTAGTTAATACGTCATTTTTTATAACATAATTGGTGATATAGGTTACAAGCAAGTCTGGCGCTGAACAGAAATTGTCGCGCTATGCTCCTTTGTTTATTGTGCATATATATTGTGCAATAGTGAATTGTCCTGACACAATATTGTGTTTCGCTTAATTTATTACCATGGTACATTGACAAAAACATATACTTTTATTCACAGGATAAAACAGTTTTTTTGTATCACTAATTGCCCAGTACGATTACAGCATACAGTATTATTGTCACTGCTACATTTCTGTAATGCGAACCAGAAATTATTTCCACTACTAATTAATTACCGTTGAGCTCAAAGGTCCTATTAATAAACGGTTAACGAATGTGTATTTATGAAGACGATTTGTGAGACTGGTAAACTTATGATACGTACGATGGTCTTTCGTTCTACACGGTGCATTTCAAGGTCCTGTACCCATCCGTCGGTAAAGTGTACCTGGGCTTGTTGCTGTGACCTGAAGTTACTAAACTTCATGAGTGTATGCACTCACTCCAAGAAGCGTATAATTATAAATATGAGCGTGGTGAAAGTTGGGCAGCACGCTAACGTATTTTGTCCACTCTGTGTGCTCGTAAGGGTATAAACCTTTCACCCCTTTGATTTTTTCCTCGTATCTTTTCTTTGACTTTTCATCAAGTCTGTCTTTGTACGGTCCGGCATTGTTCTCCTTCGTTTTGTACATAACTTTTTTGGGGGGCAAAGAAAAAGCAAGAAGGTATTGGAACCGGAGAATGAACGTTTTGCGGTGCTGCAAATGCTTGCATTTGATGCGGTACTTGGATTGTTTTGCCACGAGTTACCGGCATGCAACGCGCGAAAGTCACGTGGTCTGTCAATCTCTATTCTAAATTCAATTTTCTCAGGATACTGTAGCCTATGTCCACTGTATACAGTCGATGGTTTACACACATAGAAAATTCTCTCCCGGCATATTGCTCTTATAACGTGACACCTAAATCCCTTCCAGGTTATAAAGATTGCATAAGTAACTGTATAGTCTGGGACTGTGTTTCCTTATGCCCGTTCAGTAATCTAAAAAATAGTTACTTTTGGAAACTTCATGTTTAACAAACGCTTACAAGATTAAAGCTCTCACACAGTGCAACATATTTACCTTCGTAACTGAGCCAGGTTGACAGAAAACTGGCAACTGCTCTTATCAACCAGAGTACTTGTGATATTTCTCAGTATTTATTAAAAATCTGATTCATGTATAATGCAAGTTATCATTTGTTGCAGCTAGAAATTGCCTCTGTTAGCTATACGGCACAATCCTGTTTTACATTAATGCACGATCAATAATAATCTAATTAAATATTTTCCCACACGGAGAACTTTTTTTTTTTTTATTAGTGGTACTCTGGCGATGATACACGGGTTGCTTTTATCTATGTAACTGTAAGAAGGCTTTTACTTGCACCCGAGTACTTTAGGATTCGAATACTTCCTCCACTGCTGTTAGCAAATGGGTTTTCAATTGAGTATCGTTGTGTTAAACGTGTTTCTAGTTTTACGCCCTTCTACAACCCCTACTGGCCGTGCAGCGGCAGTGTAGGAGTGTGTATATATATATTTTTATATGTATGTGCATATGCATGCTGTTTATCCTGATCCTCGAATGTCACTTTATGAAATTCGATCGTTTCATGTCAGTAACTGATTATCTTTGGTATCAAATACATCCTGGCATCATAAAGCTGCATTTCTAAATTGCTCCTGCTTTTGTTTCCAGTCCTCCTAAAGCTGTAACTGCAGGCAGTCTAATGCAGCTCTTCAGCTAGACTGAAACATTAGACTTACAGTTCTTCTGCTATGAAAGTATAGGAGTGATGGCTTGATAAACTATGCATTATCCTCTGCTGTGCTTCTCAGCAGTGCCTGAGAGAAGTCGAGGGCTAAGCCCCAGAGGGAAATGGTATGGTAATAGGGTGGAATTGCTGAGGAGGAAGATGGATCTTCTAATGGAGCTGATGTTCAGTCAGCTGTTACTGCTGCAACATGACACATTTTACCTCTGCAGTTTACACTGATGTTGTCTTTACTTTTAAGGAATGCCTTGCAGTCTACCAAAAAACCTCGTAAACAATCATTACCTTTGCATAAGAAAATTAGAAAAATCCAAATTTGAGAGAAAAGCAAGCCAAAGTCAGGCCCTCTTCTGGCAGTCCTTTTGTAGGTAAACGCAGGCAGTTCACAGTGATCAAGACTGTGCCTAAATACAATTGAACCTTCAAGAACATAATTAATATGGCATTAGTAACACCTGTGTTTACTCACCATTTCAAGGTGGTTAATGGGGCAATCTTGATGATCTTTAAAAGTGTCCAATTAATAAGTATAGATAGCAAAATCTATAAGAAATCTACAGCATTTTTTTTATTTTTTATATATTTAAACATTTATTACAAAAATAAATTTCATACAAGAACAATTGGCAACTTTTAAATGGTTTGAAGACATGTAGTACGGAAAATCTTCCAACAATTACAAAACAATGTTTTTTCATCAATTTGTCATTGTTATGTTATTATGTCACACTTTACAGTCAGGCATCTCACAATTTCTATTTACCAACTCAAATTTAGAAGAAAATATGATCCTAAAATTTGAACTTGAAATTTTGACTCATGGATGGTATTTTCTTTCTGTCTTTTTTTCAGTGTCAGAAACAATAATATACAGCCAAAAGTTATTAAATGGTGCCTAATATGTAAAAGAAATGAGTGTAAAAGAAATACTGAATGCAAACAATGGCAAAGAGAAGAGGAGATATCCTGCTAAATAGGCAAAGAGGACATGAAGCACTAAAGATAAATCAAAAATGAAAGAACAGTTTTAGTGATTTTCAAGTTATACACTCATTAAAAACTGTCATATAGTCTGCATATACTTTGTTAGATGAGGAGTCTATATCCATAGATCAACTTAAATGTGCACAGTGGTTGGTTCCTTACAATGGCTCTGTCAGATCTTTACCCAACATGAGTATTAAAAAAAATCAGCTGACAAAAGTAAACCAGCAGAATGTTTTTTTTTTACAAAGAAAGTCAAACAAACAAAACATTTACATTGAGCCAGTAACAGAAGCTATGCTCTTATTTGGTCAGACCTGCAGGTTGGGAAAAAACTGCTAACATGAATGTGATAAAACAGCAGCATCTGACAGGATCACAGATGCTGTGTGCTTATTTTTACCATTCATTATAATTTGTAGTGTTAGCACAGGAGGTATTGTGTTTAATTGCCACGCAAGCTATCCATTCATGTCAGCATAAGCTCTAAATGCCAACATTAATGTGCCCAGCAGGTTCAAACCTGTCTGTACTGGTCAAAGTTTGAAGAACTGAATATTTACACCTGATATCAGTGCCTAACACTCACCTAATACACATGAAGATGTAAGGACACTTCCACAGTCTCCATGATAACCTATACTGTTGCTGTACATATGCATGTTTTTTTACTGTCATTTTGTATGTCCATGAAGTTCTCACATAAAAATCTTACAATACAGTGTACACCAAAATGGAGCTATGAACAGTGATGCTTTATGTCGTCACCTTCTCCTTGCTTCCCGTATTTCCTTTCCTTTCCTTCCAGCGTTACTTCCAAAGGCTCCAGGGTATTTCAGTGACCCATGCAGCATCCAGCTTTGAAGTGATGTGAACATCTTCCAAACTAAATGTTGCAAGAAGTCAGTGAAAGTGCTTTTTTAACAGCATCATGGAATCAATCTTTGCTTTACAAAAACCTGAAGGTGGTCTCCAACATCACACTTTCTCAAAGGGGAATAAATGTTGCTCTTGACCCTTCTTCTCTCGTTTTGTTACTTTCTTCTTCTTCAGTCCGCTGGCATTTCCACCATCCTCCTCTGCTTGTCTGTTCTGAGGCCAGGACATTGCTACAGTCTCGGATGCCGTCTTAGCTCCCGGACTTTCACCCTCAGCAGCCTCCTCATCTGAGGAAAACCCTTCGGCGTCACCTCCATGAGCAAGGCTCCCCAATCCCTGGTTCTTCTTGTTGTAACGCTTTTTAAGCCTTTCTCTGATCAGGAGTCCTTTCACCAGCAGAGTCCAGTTGGAGATGGCCCTCTTCTCTTTTTTCTAGATGTTGCAAGAAAAGAAAAAAAATTAAGCCCGTCACGTACAGGTTTCTACTTGAAAGTAATAGCTGATACTTTGTGTTAAAGTTCCCACCTAAACTACATAATCTGGTAATCTTACAGGGTTGTAATCAATAATTGTCAAATTAGTGATATGAAAGAAAACACACCTCTTTCTCCTTCTGTTTCTGAAGCTCTTGTTCTTCCACCCACGCAGCTCTGAGGATCTCCTCGTGCTCCTCACACGCAATGTAGCCGTCAGTGCTGAAACACACACAGGTGAGAAAATATCCCCTTAGCTTTGACATGTTTGTAAAGAGTACATTTATTTCATTTCTTTCTTTAGGAGTAAAAACATCCTGATTTTGATCTTTTTATTTTACCCAAAGCCAACTAATGAGATGAAAATAAGCTCGCTGGAAACAATACAGATAAATTTGGAAAGCAACCAATTAAGCTTTCAAAAACAACAACAACAACAACAAAAAAACCCACAGTTGTGATTGAAATTTGAAGATACTGTTATCAGTATCTGCCTTCACAACTAAAACCGAGTGAGTGTAAGTAGAAAACAAACACAAACTGATTTTTAGGAAAATATCACGATTTAATGAGTCTGTCTAGGAATCGATGATGATGTGCACGGGTCAAAAAATGCATATGAGTTTGTTTGAAAGTCCCTCAATATTGTGAAATTCTAACTCTCGGTGCAGTTGTTCATCCTGAGATTCTCCCGATGACCTTATCCATCTGCTTAATTGTGTTTACACCCCACCGAAGGCTCTTCAGAGTCATCTTACACAGCGTGCGAGTATCCTCCATGGAAGTCGAAACCTGTGACTGCAGGCGCTGCATCAATGTTCAGTTTCCTGGCCACGCGGTGCAGGTTGGGCAACCTGATATGAACACAGCCCACCGGCAACATACAGGGTTTAAACAGGTAAACATTACCGTAGTCATTACGTGGGACCTGAGGAAAACATACAAAAACACAATGACACTGACACTTTATCCTGTTGGTTCTTATGTTGCTCATAAAACTTTGTTTCGCTTAATCTTCTGAATGTGATGCTCAACCCCACACACACATATACATACCTTCCCATCCACGGCTATCGGCGGCTGGTACTCTTCAGTTTGCCATTCTCCAAACAGAGCCAGGTCATTCTCATCCTTCAGCTCAGACGTCATCCTGGCCTTACGGGAACGATTAGAGAAGCCCTTCACCATCTAAAAAGGAAAAGACGTGTTTATATTGTGAGTTCATAAAGTCACCAAAGCCTTTCATGTTTCCACATTATCTGTGTGTCTATTCAGTATGCAGCAGCCTCAGTCTGTTATGATTCCCCCTTCCTGTCACCTTGACGATGCCGTTGATCCAATTGATCCAATTAATCCAATTAAGCCGAACTAGGATTTAATAGCATCAGTGCTACAAGAAGAATTCAATACATCTGCACTCAGCAGAACATCAATGACAGGAAAGGAAAGGTTTGCAAGATTTTACACCTTATATCATTTCATAATTACATCAGTCATTCTTGAGGACAAATATATCTCTAGCAATAACAGTTTATTCATGGGGTCAGGTTTAAGATCTGGGAGCAATATTGGTAGCATTCCATCAATTCCATATTATTAGTCCATGTCCATGTATGCTTTATTCCTGTTGCCCACTTCTCATCAGTATGTCCTGGTTCCTAAATACCTGATGTGGACCTTGTTAAGCTGGACAATGTCTGAGCCGGTATGGCTTTGGCTCTATATCTCTCGCTCATGTTCTGATGTAGGCTTGGGCGGGCCTAGCTAGGGGCCCTTACTGCATGCATGCCCTTATCGAGATTTGAACCCCTGGCTTATTGTCAGACCCACAATCTGGGATAAACCATGGAGCATCGGCTAATCGATCACAAAGATGGCCCCTGAGATGAGCTGCTACAAGAACACCTCAGGCAGCTGAAGACAGACGGTGATGAGGAAAAGGAAGAGTAACGAGCACGGCCCATCGACAGATGGGAGGCACATCCAAGTGATTGGGACAGTGCACTGGAACATCTGTACCACATACATGACCAAAGGTGTGTGAGAAAAAACAGGATAAGTCCAGTGGGGGTTTGAGTTCCAGATTGACAAGCAGCTAGTGGTAAACCAACCTGACAAGTGGTGATTGACAAGAAGCAGAAGACCACAGTTGTGACAGATGTGGCAATCCCAGCAGGCAGGAACATCAAGAAGAAGGAGCATGGGAAAACACAGAAGTACCAGGAGCTGAAAGAACAGCTGGAGCAGATGTGGAAGGTAAAGTCCAAAGTGGTTCAAGTGGTAGCAGGAACATTAAGAGCTGTGATCCTTAAACTGGAGAAGTGGTTTCAGCAGATTTCTGGCATAACATCAGAGGTTTCTATCTAGAAGAGTGCAAGTTGTAGGAAGAGCTAAGATAAGGAGAACCCTCAAACTCCCATATTTATGAATACCTATCAGTCTCTATTGAATACTCAGTGCAGGCTTGACCACAGGCCTGGTTCATTTAGAAAAACTGTGTTTTCATTACCAGGATAAACTCTCCTCCTCAGTCATGAAACATGCTAATGAACACTGCTCAGCTACAACTGCCTTCAGGTCAGAGTGTGACTGAGTTAAAAACAAACTGATGTAACAGAGAAACTAACCACAAAATTTCTCCTTTTGAGGAAGGGAAGAGAAGCAAATAAAAAAAGAGCTTGCCTTGTATGGCTCCTCCCCTAACCGGACAGTCCTTGCTTCTTTCAGCCACGTGTCTCTGGAGTGCAGGGTGTGCACACAGTCCCTAGAGATGGATAAAGATTTAAACAGGACATGAATGACGACAGTTCTTTTTTCCCCTCTCACACTGAAATCCCAGTTTTCCCTTGCTTTTTTGGTTTAGCGGTAAGACATAACTAGGTTAACACAGACTGCACAGTATAAAAAGCATTATGTGCAATGGATTTTGAGGTATGCTTGAACTAAAATGCATCTGTGATGAAAGTTTAACTAGTTACCGAGAGTATACTGGCTCCCCTCTGCAGTATCCCAGCACAGTGGCTGTAGGAGGATAGATGGCCTCATATTTCAGCAAGTGTCTCTTTAAGGCATACAGCGGATGGTTCTTATACTCCACTACAGACACTGGCAGGGGTTTGTTCAGAAGAGTTTTCTGAAGCTGGGAGACCAGAGCAAAGAAAGAAATTGAAGTAGGTCAAGACATTGTTTCCTTTCATGCCATTCTTTCACTGTTATCGATGGGAGTAGCTGATGGGCCACAGCAATTTCTTGACTAGGAGGAAAGAATTCAATGTTAAAAATAGAGTAAAATCACGTGTACATTGAACATTTCCTGCTAATCCATATGATGCATACAGGACATGTGATGTGGCCACTGGTTTTGGTAAGAAGAATTGTGCAGAACAGTAAAAAAAAAAAAAAAATAGAAAAAGAAAATCGGAGTCACCTCCTTGTCTTCCTTTATGTCTTTCTCGTCCTCGGGTCCCAAGAATGGCTCAAGCGTTTCCTCCCACCAGTCGTCATCCACCCGCCTCTTCCTGGATGATGTCATCCAAGTCGGGTCATACTTCTTTCCCAGGTCTTTCACGAACCCGTCCCCGTCCACGGACACCACATATGTCACCGGTGTGGTTGCATTCCGGTAGCAGAGTTGAGGAACTCCAACACCGTGATCCACATCTACGCAAACCCAGGAAGCTGTTTTCTCCAGATACACCTCTAACCACTCGTCTGCACCTGGGCCTTCTCTCTTTGCCCCACTCCTCCTTTTTGTTCCATTGCTCGTTGTTCCTTCTCCTCCTTCTTCCTCTTCTTCTTCCAAGTCTTCATCCTCCTCATCTTTTACCTGTTTTTTACCTCCCCTGCTTATTCTCTTTGGAGCTGCAGTATTTCTGCTGTGTGTGCCCTTGGCCTTCCCTTTATTCCCCTTTTTAGATTTAACCCCACTCTCTGAATCCTCACTGTCATCCTCACTGGTGGCTTGAAACTCATCTTCGTCACTAAGCCCTCCATCCTCCTCCCCTTCGCTGTTGCTCTCCTCCTTGTAGCTGACCTTTGAGGCGACACTGCGGCGTTTTGAGTTCTTTGGTCTCTGCCCCCCTGATACTACAACTTTCTTCTCTTCCTCCGCATCCTTTTCTTTCTTCTTTGCTTTCTTTCCTCCTACGTCTCCTTTGATCGTTCTCCCTCCTGCTGGTCTCTTGGTGCCAGGAGAAATCTTTGGCTCAGGGGAGTTTGTCTTGGATGATTCCTTGCTTGTGTTGCTCTTTTCTGGGGCACCAGCAGATGTTCTAGCCCCTTTGGCCTGCAGAAATGAGAGATTTCCAACAGCATGTTTGTAAGAACAGAACAACCTTAAAATCAAATGGCAGACACCACCGCATATGCAATACTGCAATGAGTTG
Organism: Neolamprologus brichardi; assembly: GCF_056152115.1. Classification (NCBI taxonomy): domain Eukaryota; kingdom Metazoa; phylum Chordata; class Actinopteri; order Cichliformes; family Cichlidae; genus Neolamprologus; species Neolamprologus brichardi. Next base: position 8,625,724 of record NC_142123.1, read on the forward strand.
AAATACTGTATATAGAGGCATATGTAAGTGTGATAAAATTGGTGGCTGTATCCTTTTAATAAGAACCTGACACCACGGCTGTACCTTTCGTATTTTCACTTATATTACAGTTTATTCATTCATTTTTTACAGGTTAAAGTATTAGGTAAAGTGCAAAAGTATTTGCTCGTCTGCCTTCACATGCATATGAACTTGAGTAAAATCCCATATGATGTTTTTTCCACTCTTTCCAGCTACAACAGCTTCATCTCTTCTGGGAAGGTTTTCCACAAGGTTTAGGAGTATTTATGGAAATTTTTGACCATTTTTTCAGAAGTACATCTGTGAGGTCAGACACTGATGTTGGACGAGAACGCCTGGCTTATAATCTCCGCTCTTACTCATCTCAAAGGTTTTCTTTTGGGTTGAGGTCAGGACTCGGTGCAGGCCAGTTCCTCCACACCAAACTTGCTCATCCATGTCTTTGCTGACCTTGCTTTGCACTTATGCATTTCCATTGTTCTAGAGTCCAGTGGTGGCGTGCTTTACACCACTGCACCCGACACTTTGCATTGTACTTGGTGATATAAGGCTTGTATGAAACCGCTTGGCCGTGGAAACTCCTTCACTGAAGCTCTCTACACAGTGTTCTTGAGCTAATCTGAAGGCCACATGAAGTTTGGAGGTCTGTAGTGACTGCAACCACCGACCCAGCTCTGTGATTTTATGTGGCTTACCACTTCACAGGCGAGTTCATAGCTGGGATTAACAATCGCCTGTGGAATATTTAGTAGCAAGTACATTTCATGACTGGACTTGTTGCACAGTTGGCATCATATTACAGCACCACACTGGAATTCACTGAGCTCCTGAGAGCGACCCATTCTTCCACAAATGTTTATACAAGCAGTCTGCATGCCTAGGTGCTTGATTTTATACACCTGTGGCCATGGGAGAGACTGGAACACCTGAATTCAATGATTTGGATGTGTGAGTGAATATTTTTGGCAAAATGGTTTATTTTTTAATAGAAGGCTTTAAAAATGTGTTCTATACATTAAACTGCAGCAGTTATCCAAACGTGACTGTTGTAATTATACCGCAGTGTCTTCTTAAAGGAAAAACAACAAACTGTCAGTACCTTGGCTGATGAGGCTTTGAAAGGAATCGGCTGCAAAGAAAGGACCAATCGGCAGAAGAGCTGCAGAGAGCGTAGGACCAAGAGAAACAGCTGCAGGAAACACAAGGACATAATTATTTATTTTTCATTTGTACATTCAACTAGGGGCACTGTTTTATAGAAAATGGACCGGTTTCATGCCAAACTACTAACGCGAGTCATCTCCTCGTGGTTTCTGGCTGAGAGGCTTGCCAGTCGCCTCTCGAGGAGCCTCTGGGGGTCCGGACGCTCTTCACAGGGAAGACTGGAGTTGAGGGTAAATGTTGCTCTAAACCTGGGAAAGAAGAGAGCCGGATGGATAGAAATGGAATCATAAGATATGGCGATAATTATAGAAGGCTACCAGTGACTGATGGCTTCTGAATAGTAGCTCTATTGTCCCTATTGTACAAATTTCTTAGTTTTACACATTCTAGCATTTAAATAGTTTCAGGAACTTCACATTTATAAGTACATACCATTTAAGCAGCCCAGAGAGGTAGTTTTGGTCGATGCGCTTAGCTACCATGGTAAAGTGGGCAGGCAGCAGCGACAGAGTGATGGCCAGCAGGTCTGGTTTACTGCACAACCTGTTGCGGAACATGCCGCTGGCAATCAGGCACATGAGGTGGACCTAAGAGACCAATCAAAGGTTCGGAACGTCAGGGATGAGCTAGAGAAGCACCATGAAAGGAAAGGTAGAACTAAACAGCGTGTTTTCACCTTGTGGGTGTCTATCAGCAGGTCCTTCTTATATCGGTTCACCATTCGCCTCAGATACGTCTCAAGTTCCGCCTGCTTTTTTTGCCTGGCCAATCAGAAATCACGATTATTGGGTTAAAACAAATATACCATTAACTGCACACCAATAGATAACGCATCTTCCACACACTAATCACATAAATACACAATTACAGGTCCCTCTCCTGACACCTGTGGAGAAAATTCATACTAATGTACATTTGAATGAAACTCCATGACCCAAAAATGTTTTCCTGAATATAATGAGAGGATCGGGAGTTTGGAGACATCAGCTAACAACGTCTGGAGCTACATTCAGATTGTTTTGATATAAACAAAATCAAACAAACTTAGAGCATGAACACAATGAAACTTTATTTAAATTATGCTGGTGATTCCTGAGTTTTAATAATGAGGTTGATTTATTTTGATTGAATTTTGGATGTCTTCCTGTGTTCATTTAATTTTACACAGATTAACACCTCAACTGTTTAAGAAGTAATATCACAAAAAAGTCTGTTTTGCAACTCTTTTTTAAAGAGCTATTTTATTTTCAAAAGTTTAGAATTTTATGTTGAGCATGTGCATATTCTATATTCACTTACCTCTTTCTGACTTCTGGGGTCTCGATCTCAATCTCCACAGGTTCAGAGGGCAGGACGGGTTCTAGAGGCTCGAGTGGACCCAGCGGCTCAGCTAGCTCTGATTAACACACACACACTATTCATTTCCTTTGTTTTCCATTACTCCCTGCTTAGCATAGGAATAAAAAACAAAACAAAACACTGTGTTATTACAAATGTTACAGATTTTACACTTACCTTCCACTTCTTCCCAATCATCCTCATCTTCCTCCTCACTGTCCTCCCCTTCTTCTTCTTCTTTCTCTGGTTTCTTGGTGTTCACCTTAAGCCGTGGTGGGGAGGTCACCATATCAAAGTCATCTTCGCTATCATTCTCCTCCATAATGGATGACTCAAAGTATTTGCTGGTATTGACAGCAGAGCTAGAGTCAGATTGGGAAGACAACTTATTTCCTGCTGCTCGCTTTGAGGGGGCATGTGGCTTAGGGATGACCTTCCTCTCTATCTTTTCCTCTTTATCTTTGATGTCCTCACCTGGTAAAACAGATTGAAAGATGTTTTGAAGCCTCTGTGCTTGACTGAGAATAAAGGAAAACACGTCAATACAAAACAGAAGTACAACCACCCTAAAAATGTATTATATTGCGAGCCAATTTTCTGAATGAAGATGTTTTTTCTTTCTTTTTTTTGCTACAGAAAATTGACAAAAGTGTCTTAATTGTCTGGAGAATCATTTTTGTGCCACTGTAGGAAGTGCAACAGCATTGTTTATCTGAATGAAAGCCACAGTTTATGAATGATTTGCCGCAAAGCATGAAGGGAAGTGCTGATACTGGCCTATGAGTAAATAAGATGGATGACCTAAATGCCTCTAACACTGAAGAATAAAGAAATCCGTATAAATTTTTGATTCTTTAATCCAACGGAGGAAGAATCAACAATAAAAATGAAAAAAATTACAGACAAAATATTGGTTATTTTAAACCAGATGCCTGTATTAGCCTAAAATCTGAAAATTGGTTTATCACTACGATATACACCACAGAGATAATGCTCCTGTTCAAATACTCGTCAGAGATCACGTCTAAGAAGCTGCAGACAAACCAGCAGGATTAAGAAGTTAACACACACACTTACACCATCTATGCACAAAATGTGGTTGGTGTTTTGGTATGTGGAGCACAGATGTGCATCCGGGCCAGCAGATCCACTTCAGCAACCATGCACATCCTTAAGCAGTGCACCTGGATGCTCATACAGTGCCTTTATGGTTATGGCCATAATAACTCGATATTATGCATTGTCTCCAATAAACCGAAGCTTTGCATTGATGTGTGACATAAATTATATTTTTGTCACGTTATAACTGCACAAAAACTGCTTCTCAAAGCAGTCAGAGGGAACGGATGACAGAGGATGCGTTTTACATTTCAATTATTTTATAATATTGTGAAGCAGTATTTTTCATTTACTACAGCTGATGCTGATTTTAGTCATCTGTGTGAAACTCTTCCTCAGATGAACGTGTGTAAGTTTATTCATGAACCCAGGCTCACTGTGCACAGACCGCTTAGCTAACCTCCCCTGTACTTCAGTTAATTTCCTAACTATTGGGGGCTAGAGGTTCCATTTATTTAATTACAGACACACATTTTAGGCAACTCCGACTTTTCATACCAGCATCTTTCTTCTTCGCTCTTGTTTTTGCCCCGCAGCTCTTCGCTTTCAGCACCTGCTTCAGTTTCTTTGTGTCGCCCCCCGTGTTTGCGCACTCTCTCCTCCTCGCCATGCTAGCTGCCGTCAGTGGAAGAACTTTCTTTGAATGATAATATCCAGAGCTAGACGAGCAGTAGTCCTTCAGAGCTCCACATGCTGTTGTATAAGGGCGAGGAAACAGCAGTTATCCAACACTGCCATTCAGGAGTTTTCATAACACAAGAAACTGCACCCGGTTGTTTTGGAGGCCGGACCTTGACGTCATATCCGCTCTCCTGTCTTCTTCTTCACTAAATAGATCAAATTCAGCTCCCTATATTAGTTAACACCTGGATATTTATAAGTAGGCTGACACCAACATTTGTTTATAAATGGCTTTATGGTCTTATATATATCCATATCCGCTCTCCTGTCTTCTTCTTCTTCACTAAATAGATCAAATTCAGCTCCCTATATTAGTTAACACCTGGATATTTATAAGTAGGCTGACACCAACATTTGTTTATAAATGGCTTTATGGTCTTATATATATATATATATATATATATATATATATATATATATATATATATATATATATATATGGTTATATATATATATATATATATGGTTATATATATATATATATATGGTTATATATATATATATATATGGTTTTATATATATATATATATATATATATATATATAAATAAATAAAATGTGTTGTTTCAGGGAGGTGTAATACCACTTTTAGGCACTAGGGGGTGGTGTTGTGCTTTCCATAAGGTTTTCAACCTCGACAAAGGTCAGCTCCACATGCTCCTGGTAGTTAGGTTTCATATTCATACTCGTTTTTAACAGCCAGTGATTTCTTTTAGGTTATATAATGAAGCATTTAGCCAGAAGCATGCTCAGTGTGTTCAACAGTAGAAAAACTACAGTAGAGACACAGTATTAGAAGAACCTCTAGCTACTGTACATGTTTGATGTAATTTAGTGGTAGCTAAGCATGTTTGAAAGGGTTGATGTTCAGTGTCATTAAAGAGGCTGTAACTGAGCATGCGGTGTCATCAGTGGAAGTCAGTGGTTGTGATGAGAGTGAGAGGTTGAAAAATGAAAAACACTGTTATCCACTGTGTAATGCAAACCACCCTGAGCTCCACTCAATAAAAGCAGCCAAATATGATTCATGAGAACTTTTTAAATGGTCTTCCCTTGATAAATGGATTTTTTTTTCACCACAGACCCCAGTGTGCCCGGAAGCATGTGTTGAGACGAAGCAACAACCGGAAAGAAAACAGAAAAAAGTCAGTCACGAATTTGGATTGGACTTTAATACATTGGTGAACAGATTCTGCATGATCACCAGGGACAGGAGACCATTAACAGGCCCGTTCAGCTGTCTGTCAAAATCACCTTGTTTGCAAAGAAAAAACAATCCTTGGCAGAAAGGTAGAGAAATAAAAAGCAGAAAAGCTGGTGTCATGTCATGTGAAGCAGAAGTAAACTGTGCTATTCTAAGTATTGTGAACAGGAATTTCCTCACAGTTATTTTCTAAAACTTTACACAAGCAGATATCAGTGGTTTTTTTGGGAGGTTTTTTTTGTCATCTGTGTGTCAACTGTGTCACTGTCTTCCACCGAGCGTGATGCTGTTTTTTGGGGGGATTTTTAATCCCACTGGAGCCCTGAAAAAACGTAAGTGGGTAAACCACGATGCCTGAGCGCATTCTTCATCTTGTTATTTTGCGCCGGGGTCTGCGTGACTCCCCTGAAACAAGTTCTGCCTCTTGATTCTGAATCAATTTGGCTCATTTCAGTTCAATTTAATTTTCATTTAGCCCTGTTGTGATCTGTATTGATCCCATTGAGGTTCTGTGGTAGATGTGTGTGTGTGTTTCACTTCAGAGAGCCATCTGTCAGCTGATACAGTCAGACAGCTTCAGACTGACTCACTGCAGTATGAGCCTCCTGAAACCAGGGGGCCCTTTCCATAGGTACTGCATACACCATACATATGCATACATACTGCATGCATACGCATAAATGAATGCGTGTTTATGTGTGGAGCGCGTGTGCGTCCATACTTCTGTTAGAGGCTTTGCCTTGACCATCATGTGGATGTGTGCATGCATATGTGAGCATGCAGGCTAGGCTAAGAGTGTGCTTATACATATAGTCGTTAGCATGTGGATGGGTGAGGTGACATGGCAGGAGTCCATGGTCGTGTGCGCTTTGCTCCCAGCGCAGTGCATGGCTTCCATCCCTATATGAACCATAAGTACAGTCAGATAGGAATAAAAAGCCATACAATGCACGGGGCATTGAGAAGACTGAGTTCTATGAACAAGGACACACACACACACTCACAAACACGCATGGAGTCGGATGATAGATGGAAAGAGATTCAATTGAAACCCCCTTGAGCGAGAAAAACTCGAAAAAGGATAAGAGCAGGTGAAGGACACAGAAACCAAGAGAGAAAAACGAGCTTATAGGAGATGACTCTGCACGGCACTCCAGGTATGCTGAAGATACAGCGTCACACCGAGACTAATCAGAAAACAGCCTGCAAGTCAGATGGTGAGTACATGAAGCCTCGTCAAAGGCAAGTGGTGGTGAGGTGTGGCAACAGGTCTGACATCCACAATGCAAGGACACGGGCTATTTTATGCCCACGGTGTTGTCTCCACGGCAGCTGGATCTGTATTGATGATGATCAGAGCGAGCTGTCCCGGTGTATGGTGTACAAGATTTTTATAACAACAGTAGTAGTAGTAGTAAACGCCATGTTTGAAAGCAAAGACCTTGTTTTTGGATTCTGAGTAACCACACGGGGTCTTTGCTTCACCTTACCCTGTATGTATCCATATATATGCATATATCACAAGGACATCCGTTTCACCCCTTAAAGCTTTCCCAAAGGCAATTCATGTGAATTTGCAACACAAGTACAGGAAAGTGTTTGAAAATTCTTACAATGCATGTTCATTTGATTTTTTTTCTTTGATTAAATGAGGCAGTTACCTTCTTGTTAACTTATATAGGCTCAAAAACATAAAAATCGACATCACCTGCTAATAGATTTTGGTCGTTTGGTCTTACGTAACTGGAGCATACGTTCTCCATATGATCTCTCTTCACACGCTCTAGTCTGTGCTGCTTCTTACATGTGGATTTTTTTTTGAGTAAGTTATAAAGGGGGCAGATTTTCCTCCAGTGAGCACCTGTTGTCCACTTGGACACTTTTGGTTTTAAAGCAGCTTGGTACTTTTTAAGTCCACTTAACACAATGTATTACTTGATAGTTTTTGAATCCCCCACTTTTTCTACCACATATGGCCATTTCTGGATTATCCCCATAAACAAATGTCTGCTAACACATTTAAGACTGAGATCTGTCTCAGTAACAGACATATTTCTACAGTGGAGTTTATGTTTTAATGCTGAAATATCTGCTGTCTGATATATCCTCCTAAGCCCCAGGAAGGATTTAGCAAAAGGATTGAGAATTTGGCAAGAAACTGTATTAAAATTAGAATCCCTCCTTCTCCCTCTTAAAAAAAATCCCTACAAGTCTGGAATAGGTATGTTATTATTGATTTCTAAAGAAATAAAGCCCCAGAAACCATTCCTCTCGTGCCTTAAGAGGCTTCGCAACTTCAAGGAGCGGATATGAAATAAATCCAATTACCGAGCTGTCAATCAGGCCGCTAATTAGTACGACTCCAGCACACTAAGTGGTATCAAAGCTGGAAACTCAAAATAGAGGCGACAAGAGGGAGAGACACACACACAAACACAAATTCACAAAACAAGCAATTCTTAGCTGAAAACATAACTACCGCAAATAAACCCCACATCTCAGACGCTTTCTCATACAACCTCCAGACAAGCTGCTGCTATTTCTGGATCGCCACAGACGAGCAACAGCAGCTTGAGGGAGGAGGAGGAGGTGGAGAAAGGGGAAGGTGGGGGGGGGGTAGAAGAAGATGAAGAAGCGAGCATCCGTGCATCCGAGCCGGGACCCTGCAGGTTCTTCTTCTGACTCAGTACCCGCGTTCCCTGTGTCCTCTCGGGCTGCTGCTGCTGCTGTGGCGTCTTCTGAGCTGTGACTCGAGCAAACAGTGTCCGGCTTCAAACAGGTGGGCTCCGGGGTCGCGCTTGGGCTTCTCTTCGAGGGCCTGAAGAATTGTCCAAAAGAATAGTTGTTCCCTGCTCCCGTCCTCTCGTCCTCAAAGAGATAGGGTCAGTGATGCTGCCGCTGCCACCGGTGGATATGTGGAGTTTGACCGCCCCTTTACGCATCTGTGCGTATTTTCATTCAGCGGCAGAGGCAAACAGACGGAGAGAGAGCAGGGAGAGAGAGAGAGTGAGAGAGAGGGGAGGGAGGTGTGGTGGAAAAGGACAGTAGTAGGAGGAGGGGGTGAGGTAACAAAAGCCCACAAGTGAGGAGGAGCTAACAAAAAAAAAGAGGGATTGTGGGGGGAAAGCGAGGAGGAGGCATCATCATACCTGAACAGGAGACCTCCCTCTGTTTATGTGTGTGTGTGCGCATGTCTGTGTGTGTTTGAGTGTGTCTGTCTGCAACAGAGAGGGTGCGAGGGAGGGGAGGCTTATGTCGCCTCAGTGACGCGCAGTGTTAATAAAAGCCAGGCAGAGGGGCTGAATAGGGCTCTTTTCTGTCTCATTCAAATACTGCCAGAAAGCACTTTCATTCTGCTGATAAAGTAGAGTGTGTGTGTGTGTGCGTGTGTGTGTGTGTGTGCTGGAGCAAGAGAATGTGTGAATATGTGGGTTTGCATCTCCGTGTGTTTGCCCTCTCTCTCTCCCTCTACCTCTTTCACTGCCATTTACACTGCGAACAGCCAGACAAACAGACAGATGAGTGTACAGCCCAACTGACGCCTGATAAACACAAGCCCCCCAAAGTCAGACTTCACATGGAAGATATCTATATCTATATCTATATATATATATATATATATATATATATATATATATATATATATATATTAAATGAAAGTACAAAGGTACAAAGGACAATCAAAGCTATAGCAAACTGTGAGGCAAAAGATGAGGGAAGAGACACATTACTGAGCAGACAGGGAGAGACCGATCAGCAAAGGAGGAGTCCTTGGCACCTGCTTTCCTGAAATTAAGTGGGAAGTGAAAGGGAAGAAAATTAGTATGTCTACAGACGAGACACATTTAGAAAATAAAAAACAAAAAAAAAAGGGCAATAAAGGTCAAGAAGAAACGAAAAAGAAAGAAAAAAACGAACTGGGGGAACACTGTGTGGGGATAAAGTAGAAATACTTGCTCTCGACCTCTTCCCTCCTCCTCCTCCTCCTCCTCCTCCTGTTCTCAGGGACTCGGCTGGAGTCGCATTCCAACGTGTCGCTCTCAATCCCTGTTACTCCCGGCAACACAGTTCCTTGATCTGGTCCCACGTCATGCCGGGCAGAGGAGGAGGAGGAGGAGGAAGAGGGAGTAGGACGTGAAGGTGGGTGCCTCAGAGAGGGAGGGTAAGACAGGATGGATGAGAAAATGAGTGTACGCAATGGGAGGAAGAAAAGGAGGAAGATTAAGAAAGACACAAGAGAAAAGCAAAGAGAGGAGAAGGTAAAGGAAGAAAAGAAGGAGAAGAGGGAAACAAATCAAGGGGCTGGGGCTGTTAGGGATAGTCACAGATGAGGGGAAAAGGTGTGAGGAAGCAAAAGAGGTGGCAGAGGATATGAGAAGAGGACAGAAGAAAAAAAGAAGTAGAGATAAGATCAAAAATTAAAGGGAAATGGGAGCTGGTGAGAGGAGTCAGTCGGACAGGTGAGAAAAAATAGGAGCAAGTAAAAAAGAAACATTACCGCCCTCCCCATGGCATTCCTTCCTAATTCTGAAATTAAAAAGGACAATCACTGTTAAGGCTCATTTGCTCCTCTTGAGGCCATTAAAGTCAGATGGGTTTGCTCTGGGCTGCCTGCTTTATTAAGGTTCAATAAACTCGTGTTAAGGAGAAGCGAAAAGTGGAGGCAAGGGTAGAGTAATAAAGAAGACGGAGCGGTGACACGAGCGCACATGGCTGACGTAACATCTGGAAAGTTGTGGCGTTAGTTTTAAAATGCTTGCACCAGCAGACAGGTGGGATCCTGCCCCATCAAAATCACACGTAAAGTTCACACGGTTAAAGGCAGCTCTAATCCTTTTGTTTTTTAAACTTTTTTGGACACTGTCTGGCGGAATATTGTGCTTTGGTTGTATACCCAAGACGAAAAGATGTCTTAATCGCTTTTTAAACCACTTTGAAAATGTTTTGAAGCACATAGATCACAGCACAGCTGCCTGACAGCTAAAAGCGTGCTAATATATACAGTATCATTTAATAAACGAGCTCTAGAATAGGGTTTGTGGCCACTGGACGGCAGTGGAAATAAGCTGTGCGTGCAACACTGACAGTTAATCACTTTTTAAAAATGCGGACTCGTTGCAAACAGTTGCTGGTTGCACATCCGGCAGATGGGGAGGAACATCGTCTTTCATCCATCTCATTTACCAGGAAGGCTGGTCTAAAAAATGGGAACGCTGCAGTGCAGTTTGGCAACACCGGAAACTAAATCCACAAAAACATGACCTAAACCAAAACAAAATAACAAGCTGAAAGACACTAAAAGTTCCACAGAGTTAAAGGGGCTGTATTTAGCCCAGTCGGACACAAGCAGTCGAGTGATTATTAATGTCAACCCACGGAGGCTCTGACCCTCTCGTAGCTGTGGAGCCGTAACCTGTGAAGCAGACCAGCAAGACGCCATGCTGTTACAGTGACCTGAATGTAGCAGTAACACATCAAGACATGCAACAGTTCTCTGAGAAGGGTGGGAAAGACGACTGTGAGCTAGAAAGCACTGAGGTAAACAAAGCAAGTGTCAAAGCCTTTAGGAGGAAAGGACCAGAAATGCACACTTTTGCTAGAGCTCAAGGATACACACCAAGGATGTGTTTTGGTGGGAGTAAAGATACCCGTTGTTTCTTTTAAGGCGGCATCTTTAAAATAACAATACAGACTGCAGCGGCTTTAAAAACAGACTTCATAGAAATGGCAATTTCCACATGGCAGTCTAAGCAGCAAGGGCTTGCTCGTAGGGGTCTTTTCTGTCCAAAGACTGCCAACAATCCTTTAAGCAGGGCAGAAGAAGCAAGCAGGAAAATCACCTGCAGATGAAAATGTGAAGATTGGCGGTACGTTTGACCTGCTGTGCCCCAAACACGAAACATATAGGTCTCTTAAAAATAGCATTACATGGAAGTAAGTCTGCTTTAATGGTTAATAATCTGGCACAAAGACATGACAACATGAAAATGTCCCCAAAGATGTGCCCTGATTACACGTTAAACAGGAATCAAAAGCAACTAATCTCATGCATTCAGGTAGACCAGTTGTTTTTGGTGGAAGTAAGTACGAGATTGTGTGAAAGTGTCCATCTGCAGTGAAACACTCTGCACATAAGTAGACGTGAACCATAATGAGACCAATTTTGGGCTGCACAATGGCCACAATGGGCAGACTATTCAGCAGTAATGGCTGCTGCGTGCTTCTTCCGAGGATCCTAAAATAGTAAACCATCTATCCAACACACCAGGAAGGGTTATAGCAAACAGGATTATTGCAAATGGTATTATTGATCCACGTGCGTGGGAGTGAGTGTGTGTGTGTGTGTGTGTGTGTGGGGGGGGGGGGGGGGGGGGGGGTGGATTATACAAGGGGTGGACTAAGGTTAAAGGGCAACTCATTTGGCTTTTCACTCATTTATCTTTATCGTGATTACGCCACAAACAGTGACGGGTATTCAGGCATTTGCTAGAAATCGTTTCTTTTCTCAGCTTAAAAGCTTTAAAAAAAAAGAGCAGAGAAAATACAAAAGAGTAAATCCTTAGAGAAAAAGGAGCAGAGTAAAAAAAAAAAAAAAAAAAACCCGGGGAAGCAGGTGTGACAGGAGAATCAGATTCCTCCTGTTGACGACAACCAGTCAGCTCCAAATGTCAAATGATGTCACTATCCAGTTCTCATTTTAAACCTCAAACACTTGCATTGGTTCGTGCATCTTAAGGAGCCGTGTAAATACCAACGTTATCTCAAATAAAATGATAACTCCAGACGTATGCAGACCTGAATTGGTGAGCACGCTTTTTAAACTTCACAGCTGCTCAGAAATATTCATGCATGCTTCACCAAGAGTGCATTCTGCATCACTGAAAGGCCACAGACAGACTTCTCTCACATTTTGACCATCTTTTCAGAGCAGTAATGGACACCTTAAAGTGGCCTCTGCTTGGATTCATCACAACAAATAGCTCAGTCTCCCCTTCATAGATCAAGTGCAAATTGAAGAAACCGTCAGAGATAAGAGATGAGGGACTATAACAGTCCACTGATATTCAGGGGAGTCCATTATGATCATTTGTAGCATCAAACAGGCAGTTTGTAGTGATAACATTTACCGTTTTGCTACGGGCTATTCACAGCATCACTAATTTAAGCTTTCACAGCTGAAGTCCTGAGGCCTGTAGTTCAGGATACCCCAGGTATCTTTTTGTTGTCTGGCTTCACTAAGCCTAATAACTGCAATGCCTCTTGGCAGTAGATATCAACTCAATGGGTCAACTCAGGTTTTCTGAAATAACTAAGAGTGAATTCATGTGAAAAAGAGCTATGTTTGCTGCATGTGACCAATCACAAACGTGCACGTCTAGCTTTAGAGCAGCATATGTCACAAATGAAATGCATAATCCAGGCCCAAAGCAAAGAAAAAAAGGTAGGAAAAAAGTCAGGAAGTAAAGCTGTCAAAAACTGCTCCGTCATTAAGATACAAGTACATGTGAATATAATTACAGCTGTGTTTCCATTAAATTCCTGTGCTTGGATGTGTTCTGATGTCACAGTTTTTCTGAAGTAGTTTTAATTGCATTCATCTTGCTACATGCATGGTAGTGTTAGCAGGTAGAGAACAAGTATACAGTACTGTGCAAAGGTCTTGACCCCTCCCTCATGTGCAAATATATATAAGACAAAAACAGAATTTGTTCAATTCTAACAAGTTTTACAGTCTATAATTGGTCAACTGAAGGGTTAGATGCTTCTCTCAGGTCCTGTGTCGTGTCTGTTTTTTTCTTTTCTTTTTTTAAGGACATGACTTTTAGGCACTATTCCTTCATTCTAGATGTTTTTTTTATGCCTGCCACTTCTTCTTTGTCCTCACATTTTTTGAAGACACACTGCACACCACACTGAGATATTGCTCTTTATGAATCACTTTTTTGGTGCAAAAATATAATGCTATGCTTGTTAAACTGCGTTATGTTTGGCTTTTTTAAAATAGATTCAACAAAAGAAATGAGGAAAAAATTCTACATTTTGTAACAGGCTGTTAGTAACAAAGTGCCTGAAGACACAATTTAAAACTGATTGAGCTGCCTCTTATGTGTACACATAACATTAGTTTGTGCCTTTAGTTAGTTGTTTTTTATGCCTGAATAATTCATAGGACATTGTTGAGTACCTTAGCGTACAAAATGGTGTGAATGGATGAAAAGAACTGGACTGGACATTTTCAGTCCAATATAAGGAAAAGCAGCCAATGTTGAAAAAAATTATTTGAAAGACCTTCATAAAGTCTGGTGAACTGTTGCTGAAGAAGAAAAGAGGGGTCACTCACGAACTCTAAAAGCACAATTTTAACCATTAGGTAAGCATCATCTTATGGTATCAACAGAAACTTTTAGCAGTTGACAAAGAAAAAGAGTCTCCTCCATCTCTCATTTTTAGACGGTAAAGAAAAGTCAAAGTATTTAAACAGCCTCAAATTTTTCCTTTGTAGTCGAGGCATCTAGTGTCCTTTGTGTGTGTGTTGTGTGAGTTTCTGGGCATTATTTTGTCATAGAAACCAAGACGGAGCAGCCTGCACTAACAGACTGGATTGTTAGCAACACCAGCACATAAGTCTGACTGGGGGACGGAAAAAAAACAGAAACAAGGAAAATCCCAGGAAGTAGGTCACAGATACACATCACAACACAAGCTGCCGAAATCTAAAGGAGACACATGAAAATTCTGGGGTTTAGCAGCAGTGCTAACACGAGGATGCTCAAGTGAAACTGAGGATGATAGTCACAAACCAAAGTATTACCAACAAATCATAATGCTGATCAATTATATTACTGAATCAAAAGATGATTTTACATCTGCTTAAACACACTCCCTGCATTTACCGAGACATTCCACTCAAAACTAAAAACCACTCACGTATGTGATGGTCAGCAACTCAACCACTTCATGGCTGATTTGCTGTCATTTCCAATCGCTTCCACTTTGTTATAATACCACTAACAGTTGACTTTGGCATATTTAGAAGTGAAGAAATTGGTGGCATCCTATCATGGCACAACTCTGGAGTTCACTGAGCTCCTGAGAGTGACTCATTCTTTTTGCATGCCTAGTTGCTCGATTTGATACACCTGAGGCCACGGAAGTAATTGGAACTCCAGAATTCAACGATTTGGATAGGCGAGTGAATATTTTTGCTAATATAATGTATATTGCATGTATATGTCTCTAAACAAAACTTGGACAAACACATCCATGAAGGAAGCATAAAACATAAAAAACAACTATACTAGCCTGAGGGCTGTGTTTCATTGTTAATATGCATTTGCAGATGATGCGACAAGCAGCAACAAAACATAGCTGAGCTCTACAGCTGTGATCAAACACAAAGCCATCAATTGGGAAATTTCAGAGTTTCAGTTTCTCAGCGTCTGCAAAGGAAAACACCCTCTTGTCTTACCAGAGTTGAACAATAATATTTTATGGTGTATAGATTTTTCTCGGTAAGTAGTCCTGCAAAAGTCTTCCTAGCGAGAGTCTGCTCACCTCATCAGAAGGATGTATTTTGAAGACGCTAACTAAGATGGTGTTATTTTAACCTTCCCCTCAATGCCCTTATCTAACAGGTGAGGTTATGAACTGAGAATAAACACCTTTAGGTGGTAAGGCTGCGTGCTTTCATATATGACTTTCACATCTACTGTTGCAAAAGATCATTAGTGGAAGAGCAGAATAATGCAAAGAAAAAACACAGTGAAGAAAAAAATAAAAGGATGCATCCTTTGATCACAGCTTTAGGCTTTTGATCCTTTGGAGAGAGAAAAAAAAGAACTTGGAGAATTAGGTTTTAACGTTCCTCACAAACTCTGGGTGCTTCTGCGTGACTGCGTGCTCTGTAATTATACACAAAACATTAGTGGGGTAAAAGAAGGTAAGGCGGAGAGGAGGAGAAGTGAGAAAAGACTGAAATAGGTAATGGGGGCGGCGGGGGGGGGGGGGGGGGGGGGGGGGGGGGGGGGAACAGGACAGAAAATGAATAGCGCAAGGCAGAATTGAACACAACAGAAGAGTATAAACTGCAATAGAAAAACATGAAATATGAATAGGCCCTTGATGATATTCCCACTCTATCTGCCTGTCAGTGGGACTTCATTGATATTCAGGGGAGAGCTCCCCTTCTAGCAGCACATATCAAAAGGCAGTGTTATGATCAATAAACATGCCATGGGAATCAAAGCTTTTTTCTTTGATAGCATTGGTCATTTGCCCAGAAACTGTTTGGAAGTGGGAGCCGGCTTTGAAGGCAGTGGGGTATGAGTCATTGGTTACATTTACAAGAGAGCAGAAAATCAGATTTTTAACCTTTTGTGGGTCAGCTGAGCTGGTGATCCTCTCGTCGCTGTCTCAACAGCAGAGGATCAGATGCCAGGAAGTCTCATCTCTGCTTACACAGCCTTGAAAAGAACAGCTGTAAAAAAAGAAAGTTGGGATTGACTGTAAAAAATGTCCATAAACAGCTTCTACCCTTCGGCGTTTTGATTGATAATACTGCAGTAATAACAAATTGTGTGACATTTCTAAGTTAACCTGTGGGTTTAGGATTGATTGAATGTTTGGAACTGGATGAAAATTATGCATATAAAATCTGTGAGGAAATACTGCACAGTGGAACCATTTCCCGAACTTGTGCTGTGTCATTCCCAGGGAAAAAAAAATCATTTTTTGAAGCGTTTTATCGGGTTTTGGGGGTCCAAAGACTCATGAAATTAATCTCACTGACACGTAACATCACATTTTTGATTAAAGAAAGATATTGGGTTAAATGCTCAGTACGGCAAGAAAATCAACTTCCACAGACTTCCAAATGTCCTTGAGACATCACTCTGAACATGTAGCCTGTCTCGTTTTCTGTAACCCAGCGGCATCGCTCTTGGGGTGGCAATATCTGTCTGTCAGTCCACCAATGTGGTGCTGACTGAAATAGCTAATGAATGCTGGATGGATGTCCTGAATGATCTAGATCTGCAATAAGATAACGGTTAGTTGTAACAACAAAGAGTGATGGGAATTTATGTGCAGCTCAGTAAAGCCACCACAGTCAGTGCAAAACTGTTATTTCCTTATATATACGAAAAGCTAAAGATAGCGAGCAGAAGAAAGACCCTCCCTGGAGAACACACAGGGCATCAGTGACAACAGATATGACACGATTACATCAAATAAATAAGAGGAGTGGGGGTGAAAGTGGGTTGCAAAGGGCCTTGCAGCTGGGGTGTAACTGTAATAAGGCTTCAGCAGACTAACAGGCATTCTCTAGATTACATTTATTTTTCTAATCCGTGAGCATCTGCATGGACTTTGAATGTAAGTAGTTCATGTGGATTTCTGTTAAATGTGAATTTCAGTTTACTGAAAACTGCTGATACATCCAAAGATCCAAGATTCAGAACAAATTTTTGGTTTCCACTGATTAATCGCCATATAATGACAGACAGATTGGACACAATTACCACCTTGACCTCGTTCAGACTGGTAACAGACTTTGATCTATCCAGTTTATAAGTTGATCCAGTTTTAGAGTTGGTCTGAAGGTGACATCTGACTGTGGGTAGTCGCAGACCTATCAAATGGAACAAGATCACAAGTTCACTACACACGGTCGCAATAACTTTGGTTATGTAGTGGCCTCCGAGCACTCTTTTCTGTAGTCTTACTCTGGTATAAAAGCATAAAGGAACCTTTTGTAGCACATTTGATGACATTCCACCTTAGCAAACCAAGAGCTGACCATGAAACGCAGACCAAGGCACTAAATTACTCTCAGTGCAACTTCACAATGCTTTGCTATGCTGTTCAAGCTGCTATTATCAAGACTTTCACGCACAAAGCCGACCTGAACCTGGAGTTAGAAGAGCCAAAATCTCTCCACAGAAGAATGTGCATTAACACATTTGCTAGACATAAAAGTTTGAGATTCATTGAAATGCTTTACATCAAAATTTGGGTTCTTAGCAGCCTACTGTTTTCTTTGATTGATGCCCAAGTCTGAGCACATTTCAGTTCGAGTGCCTTTGAGTGTCTAGCTTCACTTCAAGCTGAGTAATTTTAAATTTAACTCTGACAAGCCTGTAGAAGTTGGAGGCAGTCCTGAAAATATCGAAGATTTATAATCGGGAAAAACTCTGCGGCCACAGAGCGTGCAAAGAGAGGTCAAAACATTTACTGAGGTGGTATTCTGAGCACTTTTAGTTTATACAAAACTTCAATCATCCCAGAGGACGTCGAGTTAGAAAAGAAATGGGGCTTCCTGCAGGTTGTTTAGTATCAGTGCAGGTCTACGTGTTTGTGTGTTGGCATCAGATTGTGATTCTGAGAGTGTAATGAAATTAATTAAAACAAATGACTACCTCCAAAGTAGATCAGCACCTGTGCTTTGAGAAATTGTTGTCAGCGATGTGGTTAATATCTGATTTCTAGTTAATGAGCTAAAAGATGCAAAACCACAGGAATCACCCTGCATTACACCTACTCCATTTCCTGTCATTAACATAGAAACAGCAAACTACTGCAGACAAGAAAGCAAAGAGCTTTCTTTGCAAGCTCCTTTGACTACTGCAGACATCCATCTCTCCAAAGAGTTTCGCCATCTTTTCCTCAAAGGATTCTCAGAGATTCGCACATCAGATCTGATCAATAATTAAACAGTAAATGTTTCTTTTCAGTTACGCTCGTAATTTATCATCTCATCCTTATGATCAGTTAAAGCTCAAAGTAAGTAAATAAGTAAGTCTATGGATTACTCACATTGAGTCTGTACTGTATACACTTCCTAACTCAGCTTTGTAGTCTCCTTGTACTTCTCTGCTTCTTTCATGCACAACTTTCACTCAAACAAGAAACATCAAAGATCAAAACTACTTTTTTTTAAAAAAACACTCTGCTCAGCCTTATTAAAGATCTCTTATTAAAGTCGGCTTCTGAAGAGGCGATCAGTCCCACAGTCTGCCCGCTGCTCATCACACTTCTATTACCACCGCAGCCAAATGTTGCTGCAATTACTATCGCTGTCATGGCTAACACAAGTGGCACAATCCTGGTGATTAGAGTCAGGTTTTCACACACTCTCATGGAAATGCAGATACACACACACACAGTTGGTAGCAGTACTTGGCTTAGCGGACGCTCCATCGATGTGCTCCACTCAGCCACCTGCTGCCGTCTCCGTACCTTCGTTTCAGGCTGGAAGATAACAGTGCCGGAGACATTAGACATTAGTCATTAATTGAGCTTAATCGTCTCATTGTTAAATTGTCTGAAACCAACCTAATGATTATGCCAAGCTCAAGAGCACTAAACACCTGGCTGCTATAAACCTGAAGCCAAGAGTTTCTTAATCTAAGGGAGGGGACTAGAAATGGGTCACAGGCTCTCCTCTGCCTGGTCCATGTGTGGTGAGAGCAGGTAACTTTTAATGAGCCGGCGACAAGGCTGAAGTTGAATTTGCAGTTTAAAACTTTACAAACACATATTCATAGTTAATGGAAGGTTAGTGAGAGTGTGCTACGGTCCTCAAATTTGACACAGATGACACTCGTGCAAAGTTCTGGTCATTTAAACCCAGTTGAGATTTACAACATTAGCTCGACTTGGCTAAAATCAGAATTAGGAGTAGGATTAATGAAACTATAAAACTGCTGTAATTTTCCTCACAGCCACAGTAACACAAAGACATATGACCATGTGTGCCTGGAGCAAAACTCCAATTACTACAGCTCTGACATTGTTGCTTGGCAGGACAGTGACAGATGCCACAGATGAGAGTGTGCACATACATTAATGCATGTATTCCCCGTGTCAGCCGGACGGCCACTGATTGTGCAAGCTGAAATGCGACCAGTGATAGTAGATTGGATGAACGGCCGTGTGGATGGAGTGAGGGGGGCAATGCGAGGAGGGATGCATGTGACTGAGTGATGGTGGGGAGGGTTATGGAGGGTTATTGGGTGGACGACTGCCCACCCTTTGTGCTCCAAATCCGGGGGAATCTGCTAGCCATTGTGGCTCTCTGCTTGTTCACCAGCCAGAAAGCTGAGAGCGGGGATTTCAGCTCCACAGAGCCGATGACTAGCAGGCTTTTTTTTTTTTTTAATCGTCCTCTGTGGGTTTCTCACTTGCTCTTTTATCCTCTCTGCCCTTCTTTTTCTTTCTTTTTTTTAACTGTCTGCCTGCTTTGTTCTGGATACAGTGCACAGTCAGCCCCAGCCAGCTAAAGTATAATCTGTGAGTGACTGAGGTTAGTGATCTGAGGTTTTCAGCGTGATTTAGGTTTTTGGTGTATTATTTGGTGATAGTTTATGCCAGGCAGTATAGTGCCATGTTTTTACGTTTGCCCCTGTTTAACCAGCGACGCAGAAACAGCCTGTGTGCATTTAGACCAGGCTATTTTTATTGAGTAAAAAATCCAGGCTCATCCTCTTAGTGCCTGCACAGCATTCTTCTCCCCAAAATTCAGCATGGAGAAGCCTCTAAAACTCTGTGAGTGTCAGATGTAAGGCGTGTCGCAGCTCAAAACAATATAAATAAAGTTCTTCAGGGTGATCATATAGAAGAATAGAGGCCTTCTCTAAGAATATATATTATACATATGTAAATTAATTTCTAAATTCCAATTTTTATATCTCCTTAACAATATTTGAAAGCTCTGATCTTTATTTTAAAATGTCGGGGAGGGTCACAAGCTATTGCACTCGTAATGAGCCAGTTGATGGTCTGCATGACGGTCTGATATGGGAGTTGCCAGCAGCAGAAAATCACTACAGAGTGTGGTAGAGGTGGCAGAGAGCATCATTACCAAGAGCTTTCCTGCCATTAAGAATCTCCACCTCCAGCAGAGCCTGTGTAAGCCCTCCACCTGACTGCTGCCACAACTGTTAGATTTGTCATGTACAATAATGTCACACACATCCCCCTTACCCCATCTATACTGTAAATTCAAGAATATCTATTTATTAATCCCTTATCTTTATATTTCTTAGAGGATGTTTATGAATGCCCCACGTCTGTATAAATAGGAAGGTTACATCAGGAAGGGCATCTGGTGTAAATCTGTGCCAAATCAAACATGCAGATCAATCTGCTGGAGTGACCACTTGGGAAATAAAGGAGCAGCCAGAATTACCTTCTAGTTTTTAAATAACTTACCCATCTGGATTTGCTTCAGTCTACATAGCCTGTTGCTGGAACTTTGGAGCAATGTGTTTTGTTCCCGAGGCAAAGAAGTTGGTGCTTTAGTTTTGGTGTGTTTTAGGACTCCACATTCTCAAATCATCCACATCCTGGTTCCAAAAACATACCTGGCAGTGCCCACAATGGGTAGGAGTATCGAAAACGAGGAGTTAAAAACCGGAAGATGATGGCAAAGTGGCTACATCCATCTTTTGTATACAGTCTGTCTATAAATTGTTTTCTTTGTAAAAAAAAAAAGGAAAGCTGACCATAAATAACAGGTCAGATCAGACGTGAAACAGTCTTTAATTCGCCTGGAGTAGGCATCATGCGGCCTCCCCCCTTCCTGCCTGCTCTGTGCAGGCAGCACCCTCACATCACCATTCAGAGTACTTTAAGAAGTCAGGAGCAGGTGAAGGAGACTACCACTGCGTGCTACGCGTCATACAGCCTGATTTTCCACACAGTTTCTATAACTCGTGTTTAAATAACTCAAGAAAAGCAAAAATAATTTCATTATTTATCAGTCCAGATTGTACCCACTGATTTATCAAATCACTCTCACGGATTGACAACAGCCAGTTGTGCAACTGCCTAATGCATCAGAAGCACATCTATATAAGCATACATACACTTTAGCCAATTGAGTAAATAATTATGCTAAAATTAGAAAGAGACTTGCGCTCAAGTCGAAAACAAGCAGATGACAAGTCTATCATTTAGGTTTAAGTTTATCACTTAAAAGCTTGTAGTTTGTGCAAAGATAATAGAGTTTGTGCAGTCAGAGGTCAAAATATTTACTCATGCGGGATTCAAAGCATTTCTGGCTCTGCATGACAGACATGTGGGGAATAATCAGTTGTTAGTAATCGAGGAAAGCATCTCCGGGGGCAACGAGTTAGAAAACAAATGGGGCTTCTCTGTGGTTTTGTCACATCGGTGCAGATGTGTGTGCTTGCGCGTGCGGGGTTGGTTCCAGTCTCGTGCTGGGCTGTCGCGTCGCTCTGCTCCATTTCCTGCCTTGCTGCTCTGCGGCCTTTCACCGGCCCAGAGGAGGGGGGATGTGGACGTGAAGGGAGGTGCGATGGATGCCCATTCTCCCTAAAAAAGTAAAAGAGACGTAAAAGTGAAGCGGTGGTTCACCATGATGAGGAGTGGGAGGGGCTAAATTACTGCAGTAATTGTGGAGATTAAGGTTCATGAGTGCAGTCTTTAGGTGATGTTGCAATCCATTGACAAAATAGAGGCAGTTTAAGTTTAAGTGAGCCCAGCAAGACTGAAGGAGGGAGGTAAGGACAAAAGGAGAGAAGGGGCAGAGTGAGATTAGAAATCACTTTAGCAAATTTATGTGACTGTGGGATTAGAGCAGTTCTCCAGTTTTAATGACCAAATATGTACAATAAGACCATATATAGTATAGGGAGAGTGGGTGTTAGCAAGTGATAACATAGCTTGTTTAAAGCAGACATGCATAGAAAATAAAAGTGTGAATATAACGCAGCAGAGAAAAGCAGCAAAGTAACAACATGAATTATCTATAAGATGTCAAAAGCATGAAAATAGTGAAGTTAATACAAATAAGGAGTGAAAAGCCCACAGGTTAGAGAGACAGAATCGATGAAATTCAATGAACAGGAAAGCAAACAGGCCGAACAAAAAAGTCTCAAACAGTGAATCTCAAAGTGAGTGTGGTAGGAATGAATTCAAAGAAAGACACTGTGAAGCAGCACGAGACGCAGAAGGAAAAAAAAAATCAAGTGTAGCAGAGAGATGAGCATGCCGCTGAGGAGAGGGAGACAACAAGTGGCGATACATTACACATGGAGCTTTTAAATGGAAACCGAAGGAGCCTACGCAGCGCAGTGTAAAGTTAAAAAAAAAAGGTTAAAAATTGGAGGCATGGAAGACGCAAAGCTGAATGCGTGCATGTATGCGTGCATGTGAGATCCTGCATGAGCCGTGTGGAGTGTCGGCTGCATGGCTGAGCAATTTTTGTCCAGTTGACTGGTTGTGTGAGTGTGTACGGCAGGGGGTCCCAGGGAGAGCTTTGATCATTACCGAGTGTGACAGAAGTGTTCTGACAGAGAGGTAACCCCCCAACCCATCACACACACACACGCGCACGACCAGTAACAGCATCACCATGACCACCACTAATGTTACTCCTATACATGGGCAGAGATGCTGCGGTGAACCTAAACTGAGTTTATCACCCTTTTCGCTGATTGTTAATCCTGCTCTTTGAAAATGCGCTCAGCTAATAAAGTATAAGCTTTTTCATTAGAACTAAAATCGTTAAAGAAATGTACTAATTTTCTTTGATCTGTCTGCACAGTCAAGTGTGACAATGGCTTTGCTTTTATAGACGAAAACATTTTAACACATACTGCTTACAAACTATGAGCGGCGAGATGTGACCATAAAGTTAACCTCAGAAATGTCAAACAACTTACCTGATTGGGAAAATAAACCTTTAAAGGCAGTCTCCTTGGCCAATCCTGCAAACTTCCAGCACAGCTGCTGTTTCTAGATTGGACAGTGAGTCCCATTTTTTTCCCGTTAGACTTTCAACTTTGGTTTATCCAAACTGCAGCCCCTCATAATTAATTTTATCATAAATTATGCCCAATGAACTTTAACAAATTTTGGCTTAAAGGAGAGGGCAGTCATCCTAAAAGGTAATGATGGAGTCATTTTCACTTCTTCTCTAATTACCAACAGCCCACTAAATTAGTTTTCAGCCTTATCTAGTGCACTAATTTTGTATCCATTATCCCTGTTAAACAGAAAAGCCCCTGTATGTGGGTCCAAGCAACATCAGCAACACTGGGGTGTAGTGCTATGGCCACACTATGTAATGCCGTAGGGCCTAAAGGGACTTTTGCTAATAATGGATCACTAATAAACACAGGATTGCCTTCTTCCACTTATCCAGATCAGGGTCATAGGGGGAAACCTCAGCCTATCCCAGCTGCTACAGAGCAAGGCTTCTGTCAAATAAAAAAAACAACAACTATTAATCAAATTCATGTGTGCTCTCTCTTTTTTTTTGGAATATAAAACAGCATAAACTCAGCATAAAAACAGGCAGGTGGAGAGAGGGTCTGTAAGCATAACTCTATTTTTTCTGTTATATAATTTCAGCATGATATCCATATTTCATGCTTATACATCATTACAGTTATTATCTCTGTTAATATACTTTGTCAGATGTAATTCACAAACACACACACATGCATGAGGCTGGACAGTAACGTACCCATGTTGCACACACTTGTACAACAATACGCTATGTAAAAAACAAGATGCCCAGACTTCTCTCTTTCTAGCCACCTCCTCCAGCTCTTCTGGTTCTACCTGTGGGACTCCACCCAGTTGGACATGCCTGAAACACCCCATAGGTGTCTTGGAGGCAACCTAGTCAGATTCACCAAATTCGCTCTACTAGCCTCTTTTTAAGTGTGGAAGAGTAATAACTCTACTCTGAGTCCTCCCCAGATGACTGAGCTCTCTAACCAGTCTCTAAAGAAGAGTTCAGACACTTAAAAGGAAGCTCATTTCAGATCTTACTTGGGTAGGAACATAAATTGATCAGTAAATCGAAAGGCTTGCTTTCATACTCAGCTACAGCATCTGCAGTTCTGCAGACATCGCACGTATTGACATGTCCTTTGCTGAGAACCTTGGCCTCGTACTTGGAGGTGCTAATTCTCATCCCAGTTGTTTCACACTCAGCTGCAAACCGCCCCATTGCATTCATCGCTCGATGAACCCAGTAAAACACAACTGATGTGTAACATGTACATTCGGATGGCACCACCAAAATCTTCATCTCTAATAACACCTATCACCACTCCGGCTTAACCGACCTTTCTTTCAACAGCTCAGAAACCCTACTCACCGCATATACAGTTTCTCACACACATATACAAGCAGATATACACATGCACATAGCTCTGCACTCTTTAATTGTACTGTAAAGAAAGGCAGAGATAGGAACTCGAGACCTAAACGAGCTCCGCATCTTGGCTGCACCTAAGTAACTGATTATGAACTTAATCAGTAATAACCTGAGTTATTGTTAGCAGTACATGCCAAGTTCTCGCTTCAGTTGGATGAGGATCGAATAGTCCTCAACAACAGACCCTGGCAGTCCCTGGCTATTGAAGGTTTTTTTTAACTACCTGCAGTGAGCTCAGCCATAGTTATGGATAAGTCCTCCCACTAATCTTCAGACTCTGCTTCCTCCACAGAGGATGTGTCAGTGGGGTTCAGGAGACCCTCGAAGAATTCCTTCCACTGCCTGACGTTATCCTCAGCTGAGGTCAGTAGCACTCCATCCCTACTGTACACAGCATGAGCACGGGTGGTTCTCCCGATTCACTTCACTGCTGTCCGAAATTCTTGCTTCATGGCCTCATGGAACTCCTCCCACGCGTAAGTTTTGCTTCGACTACTGCAAAAGTAGTACAAGCTGTAGCTTGTATAACTCAGAAACATTGTTAAAGTAAAAATGAAAATCAAAGTGATGGCACAATTCAGTTTAAAGTTAAGAAAATCTTAAACAAGTTAAAAAATGTTCCCGCACTGCCTGAAGTGCCAGAATAATCATTCGCACAGGGTTGTTTACAGCTTGCTGTACAGTAACAGTGTTAACTGTATTAATTTTCATAGTTCAATAAAACTGCCCTCTGAAAAGGATCAAAAGTGACGATAAAGAGGATCAAATCATCAGACTCTGTGAAAATCCCAGCCCACACATGCTTTCACTCCAATAATAGAACATTAATTTCCCAATTTATTTTGTCTCTAGTTGCCAGCCTGCCAGTCCTTCAGGTGTTTTCATTGAGGTTCAGGTTTCTTAGACACTCTGTGAACTGGTAATTAGTTTCTCCTGGCGTTCAGTCCCATAGCTTCTGTGTGTGTGTGTGTGCATGCGCATGTGTGTGTGTGTGAGTCACATCCAGACAGAAATCAATTTCAGGCGGAGATCTATCAGCTTTTGTAGCCAGCGATCCAATCATCAAATAATGCATCTGATATCACGCTGTCGAGGTGGTCTGTTCAGGGAATGATTCACTCTCTCTCCCTCTCTTTTTCTTTTCTCCTTCTCTCTTGTTCACTTTCTCATTCCCTATCTCGCTGTCCAATTCTTGTCTCCGTCACCCACACACCTGCACTATCTCACACAATCTGTCTCTTTCTCTCTCTTACACACAGCAAGATGGATAGTGTTTGGAAAAATGACTTCACCTGTGTATTATCAGGGGAAAAGCCCTCCCTCAGATTCTTTTACGCTGTTAGATATCATCAGCCTGAAATGTTTACAGCATGCCAAAAGATATTTTCACATCAGGTGTTGCGATTCATTTTTCCCCCCTCCCTCCTAAACTTGATTTGTCTAACTGTAATTCACTTAGCAATTTTCTACATTTCACAAAAAGCAGCGACAATGCTCCCGACTGTGTTGCCAACAGGTTGAAATTGCGGTGATATTACAGAGGAAAAGCAAAAGCAAGTATGGCTTGCAGAAGTGTTTGTAATGAATGTTGGTGCTGGACTAAAAAAAGCTAACGATAGCACTAATAGCTCTGTCCTGTCTTTTTCTTTCGTTTCTTTCCTCGCCTCGGCTCTCACACCAAAAGAAACCAATGATCATTTTATTACAGTTAAAAATAGAATAATTGTGCACACAGACTGCAACGTGATTGGAGAATAATGTGCTCAATTATTTGTGTGTGTGTAAAATACATGAACACAAAAAGTGGGTAAGACACATCTTTTCTGAGAGTGTCTCTTTCAAAGGTCTCTAGAAAACATCAATGGGTACTTCTAGTGTAGGGTGGTTATCCTTCAACTAGAGGGTATTAACTGTTAAACATCATGGTGTTAAGGTTAGGACAATGCGCTTGATTCCAGGTAAGTGTATTTAATGGTTGTTAACCTCTTAGATTAAGCAATTCCCATGCTGTGTTCTGTAGAGCTTTCTCACACCTCTCCTACCAGTCGGTACAAAGACTATACTCCAAATGCAAAAGAAAAAACTGAGATGCACTGACTGTAAACAATATTTGACCAAGAATTAGTAGAATTAATCAAATCAGGCCCTAAAAAATCAGCACTATAATTTTGTGATTTAGTGCAGTGGACCATCACTTTACACAAAATACCACATTATTACTAGACAGATTAGCATAACATTTCCTACAGGTAGCTATTGCCTGAAGAAGATGAATCTTAATGACTTTGTTGATCCCATGACTTTATAACACAGGCAGCCTTAATTTTCAGTATTTTAGCATCTGAGAAAAGATTAGATGCCCTCCACTGGTATCTAGTTTGTGATTAAGACAAATACACTATTCCTTTATCTCAGCATTAGTGTATGAAATTAACCCCTTAAAGCTCATTGTGTATTTGAGCCTCTTCTTTCTTTCTTTCTTTGTTTTTTATTAATTTGTTTGTATTTGTATTGTATTTGCTATATCTGGCTTCTTTTTTTTCTTTTTGCAATTTATAGCTTAATAATGTATCGTACAATCCATTAAAAATTATTTATTTATGGGTGATGAGCTCATGTATCAAATGTGATACACTTATGCGGTGGGAGGGGGGTTAACAAAGCAAATATGAAAAAAAAAGACGTTTGCATTTCATACCGGTTAAATGATAAGCAGAAATCTGAATATATTCAGATGCAGATCAATTGAACATTTTTTGTAATTAAACCAAACCTGAGAGCTGACATTAAACACTCCCCACACCACATCTACTTAAATAAATACAACACATAAAAACACACACACTCATATACAGCATTACCACTCTATGATACACTTTCAGTGTACTTCAGAGACTAGCATTCCTCTGAGTGTTAACAGGTTTTCTTCCACTTGAATGTGCATGCTTCATGTCTGTGTGTGTGTGTCTCTAACTCAGGCTGAAGGGGACTACACGTGCAGACTGGCATCATGTGTGCATTTTTATGTAAATGCATGTTGTGTGTGTGTGTGTGTGTGTTTACCATCTGTATTCAATGCAGTGTTTGTAGCAAATGTGTATGTGCGTGTACATGTGTGGCTGTTTTGAGGGTTAAACATTGATGTCATAATGCATTGAGACAGATAGCCTTTCCCACTGTGATGTCGTCATGGTTACCACATGAAGACAAATGCTGTAAATATCTCTATTTACCATCAGTTCAGCACACACACACACACACGTGGACAAATGTTGATGTATGCAGCCACACGCACAACCCCCCTTCTTCCTCACTCTCACATTTTGCTAGTGTCACACACGAAACATGTAACAGCACATATAAACACGTAAAGGACTTTGGCACATACACAAATTCACCGTTCGCTTCAGCAGCCATCCCAACACACTCTGTCCTACGATACACAATAATCTTTGGATCCCAGTGACTGATTATTCACTCATTTCTACACATCACTCCTTCTCTCGCTTCATTTCCCTCCTCACTGGGAGACCAGCCTGTCAGACAGAGAGAGACAGAAATGATGGAACGCAGTTCATGCTCAGACGACTGAATGTATAAGCGAATGACGTGCAACAGCTAAACAATGGGGAAAATGGCCCGATCTCCTCTTCCATATATTCGATTGCAAAGCATCAAAAAGTGTGCATCAGAGCCAAACCACTCTACCACACCTCTGCTTGAAAAACCTCGGGTCTGCATGCTGGTTTGTTTATTGTTGTTGTTTTTTCACATATGCCTGAATTCACAATTAAGTAGTTCCCACTTTTGCGTTTGTTTTGATCATGGTGAGTCATGGATATTACTTATTAAACAGGCAAACGCAAGGTGCTGCTGCACATCAACCTAATGGCTCCTGTGTGAAGATGATTGGTTAAATAAAATGAACATAAAAGCAGGTTAATCAAGCAAGCATCCTGCTTGATCACAGAGGATGCGAGAGGAGATGCAATGTTTTTATCTTGCTGTAACATTTTTTTCATTGCATGCATTAAATGCTATTTTTTTCCCTTGAGCCTCTTCTGCTGTGGCTGTAATGGTTGTTTTTATCTTAGGCTGGTCTCTCGCTGGATCGAGTTGTTGTTTTTGAAAAACGGAAGGACAACAGAGTTGGAAATAGACTGCTGACGTTTCAGTGCTTGCGACTATACAATGGCAGCAGGTCACTTTTGGGTATTTCAGTTCATTTTCAAATTTTTCTAAGTTTATTTAGATTATTCGATCCATGTAGGGATTTTTACAAGGTTTATACATAGTTATGTGGCAGTATGACATTTCATATAGGACGTGAACTGGTTTAGACGGGAATGGTTTAGACATTTGAGACAAACTGGGAATCTGCTTCTTCTGTGTAATTTTTTTGTCACATTATTCAGCTTGGATGAAAGGTGTGAAGCAGTTGTTTCAAATATATTTTCCAGAAAACATCAGCTTTGGGGTGTAAAAATGACTCGCTATAGTGGTAAATTTAACTGGTGTGGTGTGTTAGTCACAGAACGAGAGCTCAGAGCATCAAGCCTTTCTATCTAGCAGTGAATGCAAAAATAAATCCCAAACAAATGCCCGGGTATAGAGTTGCCATCCTACATACAATTGTTATTAACTGCACTTCTCATAACTGTATAGTTGCTCAGCAAAATGTGTCACTCTCTGCATCCAATATATATCTGAGCAACGATAAAGAAATACAACACAGAGGAGCTCAATTTTGATGTGATTTATATCCTTTAAAGCCAAATTTAAAGTCAAATTTTATGAAAATGGAGAGTTTACTCACCCATCTGATATATTTGTTTAAAAAATGAATTCATTTTAATATCCATATATGACTTTTAATTTCTATCCTATTTGCAACATCTCACTTTTTTATTGCTTCAAAACATGCTGTGCAATTTATTAACATATTTCAGGCAGAACATCAACATCACACTGATGATGTAGAACCCTTAAAAGCTCACAAAAACAGTATCCATCAAATATGATACACTACGCATAAAGGGGATATTTGGCACTATGAGTTCATCCCTTTCATGTGCATACGTGGAAAGGCAGAAGCAGGGAGAGAACCAGCGAGACCCCCAATAACATCACAGAACAGGCATCAGTGACAACTAACATGACATTAATTAAGTCTGACAATGGGTGTAAAGGAGGAACTGGGCTGGAGGTGGTTTGCAAAGCGGCTTGATGTAAAGCAACTCTAACTCAAATATTGTGCCCTGCAGTATGTGAGGATGGGCAAGTGGATTCAAAGCAGGGTATCAGCTGAGCTATCAGCGCTGGCAGAGACAGACTGATCTGCTGGGATTGTGGCTAAGATTGACTTTGTGGTTCCATATCCGAGCTAATGTTCTGACGTTGGATGACTGTTAGCTGGCATTTTTTTCTTGACGTCTAGCCACAGTCAAAAATACCACGACGTACCTAGACGTCAATTCAATGTGCATCTCGAGCATCACCTGAACATCTCTGTTAGACTTTCTAGCAAGAGAAAGTTTGTGTTCAAGGATTCCTTTTTACTATTCATTGAAGGATTGCAATAAAAGGAATCTTCTTCTTCTTGATAGAGAAAATAAAAAGCAAAACAAGCTTGCACTTCAAAAGTAACTGAAGCTTACATTCTCGTGATTTGATGCTTTTGAGGGCATTCCTCAACCCTATTGAGTTGGGTTTAAGAGAGAAGAGAGGCACCATGTTCACCTAGCAGCAAATGACACAGAATTTAAATGCATCCATCCATCCATCCATTCGCTTCCGCTTATCCTTTTCAGGGTCGCGGGGGTCGCTGGAGCCTATCCCAGCTGTCATAGGGCGAGAGGCGGGGTACACCCTGGACAGGTCGCCAGTCTGTCGTAGGGCCAACACACAGGGACAGACAACCATTCACACTCACATTCATTCGCACATTCACACCTAGTGACAATTTGGATTATCCAATTAACCTATCCTCACAAGCTGCATGTCTTTGGATGGTGGGAGGAAGCCGGAGTACCCGGAGGGAACCCACGCAAACACGGGGAGAACATGCAAACTCCACACAGAAAGACCCCGGCCTGATGGTGGAATTGAACTCAGGACCTTCTTGCTGTGCGGCAACAGTGCTAACCACCGTGCCACCGTGCTGCCCAGAATTTAAATGCATATAAAATTAAATAGCATGAAAGTGCATGTATACATATTAAACTTACACACCCAATCCTTGTTTTGTAAATGGCCTGCATTTGTATAGCGCTTTAATCAGTCCCTAAGGACCCCAAAGCACTTTAAACTACATTCAGTCATTCACACACTGGTAATGGCAAGCTACATTGTAGCCACAGCTGCCCTGGGGCACACTGACAGATACAGTAGTATCTTGGGGTTAGTATCTTGCCCAAGGATATTTGCCAGGAGGCAGCCTGGGATCGAACCACCAACCTTCTGATTAGTGGCTGACCTGCTCTGCCACCTGAGCTACAGCCACCCCAGTGAAAGCCACTAAAGGTGAGTTAAAGATCCGACCACAAATGTATACATAACGACCGCCTGCTAACCCAATTAGTTATTTTTTTAAAAGAACAACGACAGACTCATTAGGTTCCTTCATTGCAATAATCTAGTTGATATTCTGCAAGGGAGCAAAGCCAATGCTTGTCGATCTACGAGTCACTTTTTGCTGTTTTGCCATTACCAGGAAGTGATGTCAGGGTCAATCATGTTTGCTGCGATGTTGCCCCTTTGCTATTCAGGCTAATCCACTCAAACCAAAGGTTCATTATGTCCCATGCTTAACACTGTTAAAGCATTTTTAACCACTTCTATACTTACCGCATGCAAAAACTTTGATGCGTGTTAGTCCTCACTGACTTAAGGGGTGACTCATATGTGGCACTTTCCCAGCTCCATTTTAAAATCTGAGACAATCTGCTGGGTGTCACGCTGTAACTGGTAAGCACCAAGGAAAACAAAGCAGGATAAAGCAGTGATACACCCACTAATTTTATGCAAAACAAGTTAAATGAAAGCGAGACATGTGGCACCATAGTTTTGCTTGAAAACACTTTAAAAAATGTCAAATAGCAAACTTTCTCTACAGAAAACCGTAGTTATCGGCTACAGTAACTACATTTTCCTCCTCCGTGTAGAGTACAATCAAAGGCTCATACAGAGAATTGACATCTGCATATTTAAGAAACCCGCAGCTTTATCAAGCATCAGAATTCTCAGCTCATTCTTTTTAGCTGTTTTGGTTTATTGTGACAAATCAATCAACCAATAACCAAAAAGTTGTTGATATGAAACAAAATGAGACATTTTCATTACACTTCTCTTGACTACTGCTTTGAACGTGGAAATGCGTTTTTGTAACCGCAGGGGTAAAAATGAAAAGAGGCCTATAAAAGAATAATGGCACCAAAAAGCATCACCCTTGGACCAAGACAGTGGTTATGCTTCACTATTACCGTGAGGTTAAAAAACATTTTCCAAGTCATATATTATCTCCACTTTAAGTTTTGTTTTCATCCTTCTAGAAGTAATATGTGACAGCGCCTTTTAATAGGACGCAAACAATCAAAAAAACACTGTTGTTATCTTTTAAAGCTCAAAGCATCCTTGACTGTCCTCGACAGAGACAAGACAGATTTTTTTCCATCCTGCTTTTCTCTTTGATTTTTCAGTGTCCTTGCCTTTAGTTTGGTGAGATGGTCACATAAGCAGCTCAGTGTGATTGTGAATGCAAATGCAGGTGCTCTAGAAACACTATTTATGTTGCGCTTTTGTGTGTGTGCGCGCGCACGTGTGCAATCAACAAAAATCTCAAGTGTATATATGTGCACAGATCATTACATTTACTCACACGGCAGGCGCGGCTATAGGAGAAGAATAGAGAAAAGAATAAGACCTTGAGTCAGAGAGAGAATAAGAAAGAATAAAAAGATGAATTTTGAAGGTGGATTTGATTCCCTCAGACAACTCCAAGGAGACTGACACAGGTGGAATATGAATGAGCGACTGTGTGTAAAGGTGTGCGCACGTAAGTGTGTGCGAGGAGCGGGGAGGCAAGCAGAGCCAGTGGTGGTAGAGAGACTCAGAGAGTGAAAGGAGGAGACGCTGAGAGAGAAATGTCAGTGAGTAAGAGAGCGAGGAGAAAAAGAACATGGTGAGGCGGGAAAAAAGAGGACGAAGAGGTAAAGAGCTTGAAAGGAAAAAAACATCCTGATGGAAGCCGGGAGAGACTGCTAAGCTAATCACAGAAGACAATAAGGAAATGATAGATAAGAAGTAAAGAAAGAGTGACATTAAAGAGAAGGGAGAATTAGGAGAAAGAATTAGACGCTAAAAAAATAGACGGAATGATTAATACACCTCAAAACAACTTAGCAATGATGTTCTCCAACAGTGCTGGTTGTTTGGGCAGAAATCCTAAAAATAGATTGACCATAAACGGCCTTTGTAGCCTTTCTTTCACAATGGTTATGTTAAGAAGTCAAGTTTCTGTCATCTCTGAATAGAAATGTAAAATGTAAAACGGCATAATGGAGATCAAATCTGATATAATTGCATCAGATGAAGAGGATGAGCCACAGCTAAATGGAGCGGACGAAAGCAAAACCCGTCGCTTAATGGAGAAACGATGAGGGAGAAAAGGGAGAGGATGGTGAAAGGCGAGGAAAACACGAGGAGGGTCAAAAAAGAAGAGAAACGTGTGGGAAGGTGACAAGAGGACAAAACAGAAAGACGGTGTGAGAAAAGGCAGCCAGATGAGCACAAGAACAGGAGGTAGAGAGAGAGAGAGGGAGTGAAATACTAGGCAGACAATCAGGAATAAGGCGAGACTGACAGATCGACGGGAGGGAAGATGGTCTGGGGATAAAACCGGTCTCAGAGATCATTTGACGGGAGATCAAAAAAGTAGGTGATGAGGAGCGAAACGGCGCAGATGAACAGACGGGGAAGATGAATGCAGGCGAGAAGTAAAGATGATGAGATAAAAGAAAGACGGGATGGGGGGGGCAGCGATGGAAGACTTAAGTACCTGTGGTGTCACCTTTGTTCATGCATGACGCCACCTCTCTGCAATAATATGATTGGAGACAGAAGAGGCTGATTCAAATCCCCAGATTTCACCTGTACTATATATAGCTGCACGATGTTTTGTTTTTAACAGCATTTCAGCTTCATTAAAGGCTCAGCTGCCGTGCAGGACACAAAGTGAGATGCGCGAGAAAGCTTACACTACTCAGGACTGAGCGGAGGCAAAATGTTTCACCTTATATAACAAATTTATGGGCCATAAATCTGTGATAAAACTTTAAACAACTCAGTTGAAATCTTCTCAGAGACAGACAACCATCCTTGCTCACATCCTCACTCTTGCGGCCAGTTCAGGGTCGCCAATTAAATTAAACTAACGTTTTGTGTCTTTGGGGTGTGAGAGGAAGCCAGAGTGCCTGGAGGGAGCCCATGCAGGCACAGGGAGAACATCCGTTTCAACCGACAGGAGATTTTTTGTGTGAAGTTTGGATTACCATATCAAATGTTTGGAGGCAGAGCATCTGCATTCTGGGTACTACAGAGTAAGACTTGGCAAAACTGAAGAGAAAGAATCAAGCAGCTACCACAGAGAGTATGGCTGAGGCACCTCACTCAATCTACAACACAGCTGTTCAATTAAAATTTAAGGAGGTCTAGTTAGAGAAAATGTCCTAAAAGAAAGGTCTGGAATGTCCTTGTGCAGGCTGGAGCCCATCATAGCTGTCATAGGGTGAGAGAGACGTAGTACACCCTGGACAGGTCTGTCGAAGCAGTAACACAGAGACAGAAAACCATTTGCATTCACAATTACGGTTAATTTAGAATCACCAATTAAACTAAACCTCATTCATGTGTATGGACTGTGGCAGGAAACCGGAGAACCCACACAGACATGGGCAAACTCCATAGAAAGGCCCACGCGGCGGGGGCGGTGCAGCCTCAGGATTCAAACCCAGAACCTTACTGTGAGGTGACAGTGCTAAACACTGCATCACAGCAGCAACCTTCTTAACTACATATCACGTGTACGCCTCTTTTCTCTCTGCCTTTTCCCTGACTTCTTTGAAGCCCTACATCTCAACTGCTTGCTAAGTCTTCTGTTTTCACACGTGCTCTGAAAAAATGATTTGATTGGCAAAGTACAGTCACATGGAATGAATTACAACGCAATGCGTGTTTCCTGTGGTCTGGGTCCGGATCCGGACCATGATCTGATGACTGAGGATCTACAGCAGGGATGTTTGCTTAAATGGAATAGATACGACTAAATAAAATTGGAAGTAACATTTTGGCACAGTGATTACAAAATGTGACAAATATCTGCTGTTACTGCCTATTTTGTCAGAAATCTAATGTTTATTTGGTCCTGTAGATACTGGATAACAATTAGTTTTACACTATTTAGCGTACCATACTCTTTAACATATAGTAACTTGACTTAGGAATGCATGTACTCTTTGCATAATTTTGATTTTTAGGAGAAGAAAAAAATGTAACAAAGTAAGTCAGCTGGAATTACATATGCTGCGTTGACATGGCAGTGGCCGAGTCTTTGACACATTCCTTTCACACCATCGTGAAGGTGTGAAGAATATGCCAATACCAGCAGATATCAACACGTGTTTGCAAAAGCTGAAAAGCCCAGGCAAAATGGATATTCATATTTCTTAGGGAGCATAAATCCTCTGTGGTTCATATCTGGCTTCTGTTAATGGCAGCATTTTATACAAAAATAAACAACAGGAAGTTTAGTGCTGATTAGTTTGTCTGCCTTTAGAGGAAAAAACGGTTTCCTGCTATAAAATGTACAATTTGAGATTTTTCCGGATTTTCTTCGATCCAGAGGTTTTTCTTTTTTATGTGGTGTTTTATAGGAGGCAAGTTTTCTGACCCGGAGGCCTGCAAAATCCATTCAGTAGCCTTAATAAGATTTCAAAGATCCATGGTCATCAATCTTAAAATGAGCCTGCCTTTATAAATTTTAGAAAAATTGACTTTTTGAAAGTGCAGCGAACAGCAGGTGAAGAGAGAAGGTGTTCACCTCTGCAGACACACAAAGGAGTGGTTCATCACTCTTCTTGCAGATTAAATTTAGAGGACAGCTGAGGAAAGACTTCTCTTACTTCCCATTTATTTAACATTTGCTGAGGACGATTTCTGCTGATAACTATATGATTATGAGCCACTCCTGACAGTCTGGCCTGTCTGCGCAGTAACAGACCTCCAGGACATCCTGTCTGAAGGTACTGAGTGAAGGTCACATATTACAACCCACAAAACTCGGCTCAGTCACGTTAATGTGTTGAAGCCAGGAAGTAGTGACTCAAGAAGTGGTGACAGCTATGTGGGCGGAAGAGCTGTGTACGAGCTCAGGCAAAATAGTAACATAAATCCCCCAAATGCCCTTTAGCAGCGTGCTTGATATTTGCCGCTGACATCGAGTTAATGTTTACAGTGTTGTTTGCCTGTCAGTTATAAGGACATCTCAAAAACTTGTTTATAGATTACTGCTGGGAACTCTGGGAATGTGCCGCACAACAGTTTGCTAAGATGAAGGAATAGTTGAAGGGATTTTGTTGAGTTTTCTCATTATCTCACGAACAGCTGGATTACACAAAAATGAGCCTGTTCCTGAATAATAAAAATAATTAAAGCTGCAAGCAGTGTTATGAGGGCCCTCGCACCCCCAGCGCGTCGAGCCACGCCCAACACCTAAAACCAGCACGTCCGATCTGATGTCACATTGATGGAATTCATGCATTTAACCACCAGCTAACATTTCATCTCATTCAATCATGATTATAGTCGTCCCGCTAGGTGGCGCTC
Organism: Neolamprologus brichardi; assembly: GCF_056152115.1. Taxonomy (NCBI): domain Eukaryota; kingdom Metazoa; phylum Chordata; class Actinopteri; order Cichliformes; family Cichlidae; genus Neolamprologus; species Neolamprologus brichardi. Next base: position 8,662,325 of record NC_142123.1, read on the forward strand.
TAACCATTACTGACAAATGGCATAACAAACATTTCCGAGCTCGAGTCTCATCGAGTCTGCGACCTTTGGGAGAGATTGGACATTGTGTTTTTGAGTGACAGCAGATTATTGCTCTTTGGCGAGTGATTGAAACTCCACGTGCCGCCATGACCACCCCGTTTCCCTGAACGTAAAAAGTTTCGCAATTTAACATCACAAAGGTCTTTAGATTCCACACACTGGAGATCGCATCAATCTGACGAAATCCTTTGGAGGAGTTCGTCAATGTACGGTGCCTGAAAAGAGGGGAAAATGTCGTCAAAATTACACATTAATTTTAAAATGGCTGACTTCCTGTTGGATTTGGGATATTGCTCCAAGAGACTTTTTTGTACACCTTGATATCTTCCATAAGCTTACCAGGTTTCAGACTCATACATAAAACACAGAGCAGGGGCTGATGTTTTGAAATTTTGTAGGGGGCGCTGTGGAGCCATTTTGCGCTATTCAATGAAAATAATTACATAACAAGAAAGCCTTCATCACATTGGAGGTGTGTGCCAAATTTCAAGACATTTTAAACTTTCCAAGCCCCTCAAAAGCTACTTCATCTTTCCATTATATCCATAGGTCTCGGTCACAGGGGCCTAGATACCAGTTGGTGAGTGCCTGGCAACCAGCAGTCATGGCAGAAAAATGAGCTCTCCCAAATCAATGTCAAGCAGTTTTTAGTGGTAGTTGGCAGCTGTTAAATCAGTTATTAAAGCCCCAATCACATAGGCCTCGAGACGGGTCTGTGAGCTGCTAGTAACCACCAGTCACTAGGGAAAAATGTCTTTCCCACCTGGTTGGCAAGCGGTTGTGGTAGGTTGTTTGCTGTCTCTTGCTGAAGGTGGTTGCAAAGATGAGGATAAAGCAGCACCAAAATCTTCCATGAGATGATGCTCATGTTTTGGTTGCTCATAGTTGTAAGACCCAGCTAGTCTACAAACACTTGCTAAGTGGTGGAGAAACTGTTTAAACTGCAAATAGAGACTGGTCGCCTCTGAAGTGAAAGCCCCATAGTTTGAATTGCACTGCTTTCAGTGGTAAAGACTTTTACTTCAAAGGTAAATGTTTTTCATTTTTGGTTTGTGTTGCATGTTTTCAACATTCAGATGACTCTGTGGTTAGCTAGTGAGTGTTTGCACGCAACTTGGCATCTTCCATGCAAACTACCGCCGCACCCGGCAACACCGTCCTTACCTAGCGACAGTCAGCAACCGTCTTCAACCCGCAGGGTAGTATACATTTTTCCCTGGTGACCAAGGGTTTCCAGGTGGTCACCAGCTGATCTCTACACCTGTGTGCTATAACGCTTTGTGGCTCCTGCTATGTTTGGATCACTCCCAGTGGATCTCCGATCCTTTCCTTCAAGTTGAGCTGCATCCTTCCCATTCCATACAAGGCCACCTGGGTTGGCTGGAAGACTGTTTATTTAGCCTGGCAGGGCGAAGGACACTGTCTCAGCTGAACTATGGACACGCACACACATACATATACTGATAAGCACTCACCGACACATCACCCTCCCTACCCCGGATCCAACGCCACCTCCAACGCTTACCTCCCCTCTGATGTGGACATCGGGTCAGTTGGAGGCGCAGTCGAAAGATTGCAGCGGTCCCAGATCAGATGTACACACTGGAACTCTTTCCCATGTTGCTGTCTGTGTTTATTGTGCTATGGTGTGTTGATATCTGTGCATTCCTGTATTATCCTTTTGTGTTACACATTTCGATGTTTTTTTCCTGGCTACCTAGCCTGACCTGTCTCCCCAATGTGATGTTTGTGTATTGTATGTACGGTCGGCAAGGTCTGTCATCTCGGTTGTGGGCAAAAGACCTGCAACTGACAAATAAAGGCTATCTCATCTCATCATCTCTCATTTTTAGGGACGACAACAAAGTCACGAGGCAACGAGCAACGTTTATGTTAGTGTGGACAAAAAAACAGAAACCCTTTCTATGTTGTCAGTGTGCTTTGATAGTGTGCACAGTAGCATGTGCCATAGTTGTTATTTGTGCAAGATACCTTTCCTCAGATATCTGAAGATTGCGTTATTTGGGGGGAGGTGGTATTAAAATATGTAACCCAGCCTTTAATGCTGTCCTCGTATTATTTAGTCAGTTTAGCCCACTCTGTAGAGAAAATTGTTTCTGCAGTCCACTGCAGCCGGAGCCGCTACTTGCAAGCCATGACTTTTTTAAAAAAAAATCTTTCTTTGGTATTTTTTTTTTTTACACTTCTTCTACTTTGCGATGAACTCCAAAGTGGTTCAGTTTCCCATTCAAGCCAACTTTTAAGCCAATCAGCTTATTGTACGTGAAGGATTCTCTGTAACCTCCACAGTGTTTGAATGCCTATAATCCTTCAGCATAGCCAAAGAGCAACAGGACCCGAAAAAAATGCATAAGCATGAATTCGACTTATTCTGGAGAAATAACTTGTCATGTAAAGCCCAGTAAATGTCTCACAAAAAAAACATAAAAACCTGATGAACATGCTCCTGATCAGTTTGTGCCTTGTCCACATTGCAACAGTACATGCATTTTACTGCCTGTATCAAGAACTGCAGCTGCAAAACAGAACAGCCTGCTCACATTAATTGTCATTAAGAAGCTGTAATCTAAATGCCATCTATGATCGGTAGCGGCGAAATGTGTTGACTCACATAAAGTGACAAAGCAGTGTTCTTAATGAAAAAGGAAGCTGCACTCATGTCAGTCTCTTTCCTTAAAGGGAGTCCCTTTGTTTCCTTTATAGCAAAGAACCGCAGACCAGCCACACAGATTAACATCAAGGTGTTGTTGTGGCTTAAAAATGTCACCTCCAGCTGTTATCTAATGCTGCCCTTTGGCGCTGCCAATGCACAGAACCCACTTTAAATTTGAACAAACTATGCAGACCACTTCCACTCATTAAAGTTTGCCGGTTTTTTCGATAACAGTGAGAAACCTGGTGGTGTGGGTGGGACTAAGATAGATCATCGTTCCCTGTAATGACAAAACACAGCACCTATTTCCACTGTGCATTTTTAGCAATTTACCTTTTGCTAGGTGGATGAATTAATTTTAGCTGGAAGTCGGATCCCTGAAAACAAACAGAGTCTCAGAGTGAACTGAGCACACGAGACTCAAAGAAAAAAAGTGAAGGAACACAGATAGGAAGCAGAATGGAAGAGAGACAGAGGAAGGGGAGAAGAAAGGAGGAGAAGTGAGTGAAAGTGAGTTCTGCACAGTGTTAAAGAGCACACCTGGTTTGTGTTTTGGTGATCGACTCGTATCACTGGTGTGTGGGAACAGAAAAAAAATGAGGATGGAGAGCACGGTGGGGTGGGGGTGTAGGGACCGAGGGTGGAGGGGGGGAAGCAAGAGAGGAGGGCGAGTAAAGGGAGTAACGGTCGTCTCCATGGTGAAGTACTGGTCACCATGGTTACCCACAGAGCCCGGGTCAGCGGCTCCAGGAATGTGCAAGCTGTTTGCACACACACACACACACACACCATTATTTTCTCCCCTTATGTCTTCTATGTGACTTATATGTTTGCGTGTGTGTGTGTGTGTGTGTGTGAGATGACGGATGAGTCCTGTTGTCAGAGTCACAGAGGGGTGTGAATGTCTACACTTCAGGGGGTAGGAGAGGAGGTGTGTGTTTTCAGTGTGTGCTAAAATGAGACAGGGGCGCCGAGTGTGTGTGATATTTTATCTGTTTAGCTTTCTGTTGGGGATACTGATACATGTTTGCATCCTATGTGTTGCCGTGCGTGTGGTTTGTTTGTGTAGGTGTGTGTGGCTGGGTCAGATAAGTTCATAGCAAGGAGGGGTGACGAGACATATCTGACTCAACTGATGCTGCCACATGCAGATGCCTGGCTGTGTGTGTGTGTGTGTGTGTGTGTGTGTGTGTGTGTGTGTGTGTGTGTGTGTGTGTGTGTGTGTGTGTGTAACACAGCAAGGAGCGTGAGTTAACCAACGTGCACTGCTGGGCTGCCATTTCTGTATCAAAAAACATCCCCATCTTCTTGCAAGCAGAGGTTTAGCACACACAGAAACGCACACACACACACACACACAAATGTTTCCGCCTCCAGACACGCTCACCCGAGCACAAAATCAGAAGTTCAAGCAAGAAATTCACTCACTATTTTCCCAGCGTCCTTCCACTACATTTAGGCAATGCACGTGGTTACCACGACACGCAGGCATGCCACAAACATGCTCTTACATGCTTTAATGTATTTAGAAGCATGGGGCTGTTTCCGTGTCTCCTATTGGAACCAGTGTGCCACCAGTTTTAGGAAAACTAAAATATCTTCAAGCAGACTGAGTATTTGTACCTTGCTTACAGTATTTTAATGTGAGCTTGCTTGGGTTTCAGATCAAATCTTTTGATTTTCCACATTTCCAATTTTTTGTTTTAGAAAATGCTGCTTTTACTTCTTTTACATATAGCATGAATGATACTTTTAGGATTCATTACACAGAGACTTTCAAAAATGCTGAGTTATAATTTGAAAACTGCAGGATTATTTTTTAATTCGGAGAGACAGAAACTGAGACTTTCATGCACAGTGATGTATCAGCATTTTGTGATTTTTCTATTTCGTTATGAAGTTATTTCCTTCCCATTGGCTTTCTTTTCTCAGTTCTCCTATAGATTAATATATATTGCTGCTTTTTCTTTGTGACAACCTTGAACTCCTTTGTGTTAATGTCTTGGTGTTTGCCATTGTACTTTTTGTAGTACCGTTGCAAGCAACATCTTCCTCTTTGTTATGGCACATTCATGTATTTGTGTTTACCAGCGTGTCAGCAGCCTATAGATGGAGATTATTTCTGAAAATGTGCTAAAACACTTGTCTCTTGCAATGACAACAATCTTGCGAAATTGTTTTCAACTTGGATGTGACATTAGGTAAGAACATGGCCTTTCCTCTAACACTCAGGCTAAACCATTTTAATGATCTATAAGACTAAATTTACCATCCATGCAGCTGTTTTGTTTTGTAAGTAAGGTTTATTTATAAGGTGCTATTCAGAGACATACAGCTTAGTAGCTGTACAAGCAAAATAACAAAAGCTAGGAATAATTTCAATGAAATATCTGTATTTGTACTGATTGTGTCCTAAAATCCTGAGCAAGTTATCTGTGGCTAGAAGTTCTATACACATTGCATTAATTTAGTTTTGTTTAAAAGCAGCAACATTAATATGTATCAACCTGTTGTACAAATAAATAACACACAATATAACAGACAAAACCCAGTTAAAACACTAAATAAAAATAGAATAAAAAATATAATTGTTTATCCTCCTGAAAACTGAAGAAAAAAAAAAGGATTTTTTCAGTTTAATTTTTTTTTTCCACTACAGAGGACACAATGAATAGGCTGCATCCCAGGAGGATATAACAGTAATTGTATAATTAGCTAGCCAAGAGCTAACAATTTTAGACCATCAGTTTTAGTTTTATATGACTGTCATGGTGGCAAATTAGCAGCAGTTGATTATTTTTGTAATTTCCAGTCATTACATTGAATGTTTAGCATGCATTGAGAATTAATTGCTCAGCTTAAGCATGTATGATAAAGGTTTATCAGTTGAGTGGTCAATGGACAATAGGACCGCTGGTGGAGACCCAGGGGAATCAATCAAATGATTGCAGTGTGACGTCTTTCATGGGAACATCACTGGAACCACATTTTCTGGACAACAGTGTCCATTAAGAATTTTTTTTGAATTGAGCATTGAAAGGAAGTATTTCTTTATAAAAAGCTTTGTATTTCCATAATCTGTTTCTGTGGCCTGAATATAACCTGCTAGCTGTGGAGTTTTCTCCGTCACTGCTGTTGCTGATTGAATTCTGTCTGAATTCAGTTTGAATGAATCAGCACACTGTGTGGATTTCTCCAGCTGACACAGAGGTCACACAGAGTTGACTTTGGATAACAAACGGATGACACTTCTGCTTCACTTGCTGGATGGCCAGTGGAATATTTTAACCAACTACTGCTTCAGCTCTGCTGCCATGACGACAAATACAGGAAATCTTTCCTTCCTCGTGTGAGAATGCTTGCATTTATATGAGATTTTCACTTATTAACCTCCTAACATTCTGTCTTTCCACTCTACTTCAGTGAAGCTATTTTGTTTTAGGTCCTAACTTTCAGAATGAGTACATTGCATCTTTAGCAGTTTTTAAACAATGTAAGGGCAGTCATGTACTGTTAAATTCACCATATGAAGGTAAAAAGCTGCATGTCGTAGGTCTGAAAAGAAACAATGATAAGCAGTAGGACGTAGTAAGCATGCGAAAATGTTACAAAGACATCCACCCAGCTGAAGAGTGCCTGATGAGCACTTTACTGCCTCACAGAGGAGACTGTCCCTTTAATAAATGATCTTGCTATGTTCTGTCCATGCACTGAAAACTAACAAGTTTCATGACCTGGGGGGAAAGCAGACCTATTGAAAACGCTCTTTAAAAGGTCATACATTTACAGACATCAGCAGAGGGAGTGGGGCAGGTTCACTAGTTCTGCGATAGTCTTATGTGGGTCTGAGGTATTTTGAAGGTCATTGACAATGCACAGCATGCCTCGTTGAGCCAGCCAGAGTAGTACGAGTTCTCAACCCGCTACCCTTTACCACTCTGACAGAAGATTCAGGAGGGATTTCGACTCCAGTAAGTGTTGCATTGTTCAGGCACTTTCACCCCCATTTTCACACATCAAAACCTCAGATTTATTTGAGCACTGAAATGTTTCAAAAGAAACCAAAGATAGAAAAGAAATGTGTTCCCAGTGAATAATTTAACTCCCGTTGCTTGTTTGAGGAAGAGCTAAGATTTTTTTTTTCTGTTCCTGTATCTTTTCCACTTTATGTGTAGTAATAACTCTGGCTTCAATTTTGCCATTTTATTATTCAATTCATATGTTAGCTTTTCACTGTGTAAAGTCCTATATGCAGGTACCACATTGCAGAAAGGCACAGAAAACAAGAAATTGTGGAGAAAAAAATAGGTGGACTTAGATTCTTCAAATTACATTTAAGCCCATAATTATTCATACCCCTGGCAAATTTTGACTTAAAGTTACTTTTATTCAATCAGCAAGTTGTTTTTTTACTGGAAATGACATAAGTGCCATAGGTGTTTCCCAAAAGATAATAAGACGATGTACGAGAGGCATTATTGTCATAATTGGCATTATTCACATTTGAGCAAAAAGTGTCACATCCAGAATTATTCATACCCTTCACAAACTGTCACAATCTCTGGGAAAATCCAAAGTTCTATATCATTCCAAATAGTCCAAGCTTTTTTAACCAGCTGTTTTAATCAACTCAACAGGTGAAAAACAGCAGCTCTCTGCAGTTGGTTTGTGGACAGTCATGGCTAAGACAAAGGAGCTCAGTGAGGACCTGCGGCTGCACATTGTGGCTGCTCACAAGACAGGAAAGGCCCTGTGTAAATGTTTTTAGGTTCCAGTGGCTACAGTGCAAAGTATTATTCAAAAATACAAGATGTTCTGCACTGTGGAAAATCTCAGAGGAGGTGGTTGAAAGCCAAAAGTGACACCTGTGCTGGCCAGGGGGATAGTGAGAGAGGTGAAAAAGAATCCAAGGATCACCACCAAGGCCATCCTGGTGAATCAATGTCTCAAGGCAGACAGTCCAATGGACACTGCACACTGCTGGGTTCCACGGATGCAGACCAAGGAGGACGCCACTTCTCCAGATAAGGCACACAAAAGCTCGCTTGGCCTTTGCAAATGCTCATCTGGACAAAGAAGAAGACTTCTGGTCTTCTGTGTTATGGTCAGATTAAACAAAAATTGAATTGTTTGGTCACAATGACGTTTCCTTCATTTGGCGTTAAAAAAAAAAAAGAAGAAAAAAAAAAAAGGAGAAGCCTTCAACCCAAAGACCACCATCCCCACTGTCAAACATGGTGGCGGGAACCTAATGCTTTGGGGGTGTTTTTCAGCCAATGGACCAGGGAACCTAATCACAGTAAATGGCACCATGAAAAAAGAGCAATGCATGAAGATTCTCAATACCAACATCAGGCAGTCTGCAGAGAAACTTGGCCTTGTGCACCAGTGGACATTTCAGCACGACAATGAGCCAAAACACACAGCAAAAGTGGTGAAGAAATGGTTAGCAGACAAAAACATTAACATTTTGCAGTGGCCCAGCCAGAGTCCTGACTTGAATCCAATTCAGAATCTGTGGAGGGAGCTAAAGATCAGGGTGATGGCAAGAAGATCCTCCAACCTGAAAGATTTGAAGCTCATTGCTAAAGATGAATGGGCAAAAATGCCCGTGGTGACATGCAAAAAGCTTTTCTACAATTATAGGAAGCATTTGATTGCTGTAATAGCCAATAGAGGCTTTGCTATTGATTATGGAGAAGGGTATGAATATCTCTGGACATGACACTTTTTGCTCAAATGTACATAAAAGCTGAGAATTTATTTTTTTTTTTCCACAATGATGCCTGCGTCATGTCCGGTCAAAAAAAAAACTTGCTGGCTGAATAAAAATAACTTTAAGTCAAAGTCTTTTGCTTGAATTCTTAAATCTGTTATTGTTTTATACTTAAAATTATAATTGACAAATAGTTTGATCAGTTGAAAGTCGGTAAGTCCCATGACCTACCTCAATTAATGTTGACTACAGCTCCATTAAAACATCTGAATCCTTGATTGGAAAGTTAGTGTAACTTCAGATGAGAACAGAATTTGTTTGGGTTTTTATGGAAATATACAGGGTGTACAAAAAAGAAACGTTTGATTTCAAAAGGCTATATTTTTCTAAAGTAGAAGGTTGTGGTAAATTTTAAAATACTTGACTGAATATAGGTTTTACATACAAAACTTACAATTTTCACAAGGTCTCGTTGTGTCCGCCTCTGGATGCATGGCGTATGTACGTACCATAGTCAAAGTCATCCCATACTTCTGTGAGTATTTCTGGAGTCACTGCAGCCACGGCTCTTGTTATGCTACCTAGTGGCAACCAAGTGAAACTCAGAAATTAGCTCTTTCTAAACAGCTGCAGAATTAAAGCACTTTGAAATCAGATTATTCTTTTTGACTCACCCTTTATTTCACATTTACCTGAAATTGCTCAATCCTATTTCTGTTTATGTATTAAATGCATTATTAGGTAAGCTGACAGCAGTGCACATGGCACGCTTTACCTCGCTGATTATCATTTCAAACAGTAAAACTGCATCTAATTAGTTACTGTGCAGATTTACAGCACAGGGTTGCTACAGAAGTTTTTTTTTTTTTTTTAAACAGCTTGTCTTGATCTTGACCTTGGCCCAGCTGTGACACGCGACTCTGTGGCCCTGCGAATGACCTTTAACCTTTTTGACATCATTCATTATAAGACTCTACCCGTTGTGCGTTTTGTGAAAGGCCTTTGAAAAGGATCTGAATGGACCTCCTACTTCACCTTTATTGTCACTCTATTCAGTCTTGATGTGGGCTCTCAATGGTGCATCGGGCGCCATCTGTGAATACAGTAGCTCACTCTGCATGATAGACACTGGAAAGCGTTAAATACATCAACGTGGACAACAACAGTATTCCCGAAGAAGCTTCGGTGGGGGTACAATGCCACATGAGGCCCCTTCAATTAAATCTCAGACAAGAAACTGAAATATAGTGTCTCTTGTGGCGCCAAGATGGCCCCTCTGTCAGTATTTTTTTGTTCGTGTGTGCGTGTGGGGGGGAGTCACATTGCCTGCCTTTAACGACAGATCGTATAAAGCGTTCAACAAAATTCTTTAATACCACAGAAAAGTCAGGAATTTAAGTAGCATTTCATCGATGGCCGTTACCTGTTCTGAAAGAAAGAAAGAAAAAATGTCATGATTAGTTTCAGTCGATCAAAAGTTTTAATGCTTACGCCGCTCGAGGTGTCACCTTCATCTGGATTGTTTGCCTTCATGGGGGAGACGCTTTTAGCTGTATGCACAGTGGTACAAAAGAGCAAAATGGCCGTGTTAATTTAGTCTATTTATTCTCACGGTGTTTGGCTGAGCTGATGATGACAACGCCGAGTGCCCAGAGTTAGCTCTTTTCTGTTTCTGTCACACTTGGTTTGCCTTTGTTTTGACTGTAAAAAGCTGGTACAGAGTGAT